>NW_024070210.1:3571997-3676007 GCF_014754425.2 Oryx dammah
GGGGGGGGGAGAAATGCGCTCCCTCGCGAGTGTGGTGGAGAGTGCGGTCTACTCTGGGGAAGCGCTGTTGGTGGAGGGTCTGGGGAGCCGCCCTGGACTCGTGGGTTAGGGGAGATGGCTCGGAACGATGCAGAGAGAAGCATCTCAGGCAGTGTGGACAGGGAGCCCTCTGGAGGAGGCAGAGAAGCCAGGGGCAAGGCAGAGCCTCGGGAGGACGCACACCCTGCAAAGGCAGGGGAGGGGAGCTCGGGCCACAAGTCTGTCTGGCCGACACCAATCCAGCCCATGAATGGCCGGAAAGGGCAGCCATCGGAGGAGATTCCCCAAATTATCCTTTTGTTTGAGGCTCCATCACAAGGTCAAATCAATAGGACCACCCAAATCTTATCATCCAAATCAAGGCACATTTTGGGAGTGAAATGAAGTGCTCTTAGTAATTACCAGGCGATCATGAGCCAGCCAGGCCTCTTCCAGGCAAACCTGATAATGCAGGGGCAACCTGCACACCAAGATGTTCACAGAGCAGGGGAAAATTTTGCCCAAACCACCCTATTTCTTTCAAGATCCTTTGGGTGAGCTTAGGGACTCCTCAGGGCTTCCCTTGTGGCTCAGCTGGTAAAGAATCTGCCTGCAGTGCAGGAGACCTGGGTTCTATCCCTGGATTGGGAAGATCCCCTGGAGAAGGGAAAGGCCACCCACTCCCGTATTCTGATCTGGAAAATTCCACGGACTGTATAGTCCACGGAGTTGCAAACAGCCAGACACACCTGAGCAACTTTCACTCACTCACTGTGGCCTCCTCAACCACTCTTTCTCTTTCTCTCAAAGAGTTCTGTATATAGTGATCCCTGCCTGTATTTGGCTGGCAGTTGTTTTAAATGATCTTGCCTTTCCCCAGGTATTTCTGTATTGGATAGAGTTATGGTGCTGAATATGAGAACAAAATGGACATTTCTAACAACCGGTCATTGTCTTATTTCCTAAAGAGGTTTCCAAGAGTAGGCATGTTGAGGATGAAATAGTAAGTAGTTTGATGTGTGGGGAGGAAAGAAGTTCAGGATGCTTCGCGGATGGAAGATAATGAATCCAGGAGTGGATGCCAGGTCTTTCTTTTCCCATGTTGCTAAACCTTCTGGCATTTTCAGTTTGCAAAGCACTGGTGTAATAGTTTTCTGATAATTCACCAAGTTCTTAGCCAAGGCTTTTTTTATCCAGCCCCTCATATTACACCCAGTTAGGCACGTTTCACGAGCTGTGATTGATAATTTGCCATTACCCGAATACATGCCAATGCTGACGGAGGCTGACTGCAAAAATAAGTGGACAAGGTGCTGACCAACCACAGGGACAAGGGGGATGGAGAATTGCTTTGCTGATTCTCAGTGAGGCAGAGACCACGCTGCTGCTGAGGATTTTAATATGGAATCTCCATTTATGCCTCATAAGAGACAACTAGATTCCAGGGAAAAGAGGGAAAGGTTTCTTAAAGAGGGAAGTTCCCCTGGCACGAGGGCTCTCTGCTCACAGGTTTGTGACCTCTGATGCATCCTGATGGGATCAGAATAAAAAAAATTTAAGTTATTGGTGGACTGGACAACTTCTCTTGGAACTTTATGTAATTTGGTGGCTTAATTTACAGGTTGTGGTTGTATCAGATGACTTTACACTCTAAGCAACTATCTAATATACGGTTGAGCCTTGAACAATATGAGTTTGAATAGCATGGATCACTTCAGTTGAGCCTTGAACAATATGAGTTTGAATAGCATGGATCCACTTGTACATGGATTTTTTTTTAAAATAAATACTACAGTACTACCTAATCTGTGGTTGGTTGAATCTGTGGATACACAACAATAGATATGGAGGGCTAGCTACAATTATTCATGGATTTTCGATTGCTTAGAGGATGAGTGCCCCAACCCCCGTGTTGACAAGCATCAACTGTACTTATAAACAACTTGAAAAGAACTTGGTTGCAATAATTTGGGACATTATGTGGCTAGATTAAGTTATATATTTCATTTTATAAGATAGTGTGATAGTTTTATACATCAACTTAACTAGGCCATGGGTGTTCAGATACTTGGTCAAACGTTATTTTAGGTGTGTCTTTACGGGTGTTTCTGAATGAGACTAACATTTAAATGGGTAGACTGAGTAAAGCCGATTGTTCTCCCAAAGGGATGGTCTCATCCAGTGACGTGAAGGCCTGAAGACCAGAGTGTGACCTTGTCCAAGCAAGAGAGAAATCCTGCCTAGCTGCCTTTGGGCTGGGACCCTGACTGTTTCCCTGCCTTTCACTTGAACTGAAACATCAGCTCCTCTTCGGTCTTGAGCCTCTGGGCATCCACAACTTTGGCTCTCCTGGATCTCCACCTTCTGACTGCAGATCAGAAGACAAAACTTGTCAGCTTCCATCATTACACGACCCATCTCCATAATCCCACTCATCTGTCATCTTTCCATCCCATCCTCCCAGCCTTCCAGCCGTCTATCTAGTATCTATCTATCCACCTACCGTGCACCCTTCCACCTTTCTGTCTTTCCTGTTGGTTTGGTTTCTCTGGAGAACACTGACTAATACAGATGGTGTTAGTTTACCAGGACTGCCACAACAAAGTATGCCAGATGGAGTGGCTTAAGCAACACAAAGTTATTTTCTCACAGTTCTGGAGGCTGAAGGACTGAGATGAAGATGCTGACAGAGGCAGTTTCCACCAAGGCCTCTCTTCTTGGCTTGTAGACGTCTACCTTCTCCCTGCCTTCACACCATCTTCCTTCTGTCCACTTCTGCCCTGGCTTCCTCTTCTCATAATGCCACCAGTCATATTGGATGAGGGGCCCACATTATGACCTCATTTTAACTTAATTACCTCTTGAAAGACTCTACCTCCAAATATACTCACGTTAATAGGAAGTAACAGGGGGTTAAGTCATAAAATATGAATTTGGGGAGGGGAACACAATTCAACCCCAAACAATGACCCTCTGTAAAGGAGTCAGGAGCTTCCAAGTCAGAACTTGATGCTTTCATCAAGTAAATGCTGGAAATGATCTATACAGAAAAAAAAAATGGAAAAGAAAAAAAGAGATTTTTAGTCAGGGGAATTATGAGGCCAAACACCCTTTTCTTTAAAAATGTCTTCTATTTCCCTTGATGGAAACAGTTGAAAGGATAACCATGGTTAAATGACTCTAGAGATACAGAAAGTGAGGAGAGGATATAAAAAATTGTGTTTAGATTCCTAAATAGTAAGTAGAGAGATTGCAGCAATGGCCCAAGGGCATCTCAGTCAAAAAGTAAAGGCTTTTAACTGTGGAGCTTCTATGTGAACGTCTTGCCATAAGAATCTTCTTAAATGGGGCACATACATTAACCTCTTGTATTAGTTAGGACTCCTTGATCAAAGGTGACAGAAAGCAAACTCATTCTACTGAAGGAGAGGGGGAATTTAATGACAGAACCTGAGTATTTTGTGAAGATCAAAACAGCCAGAGGACAGGAGGCAGCTGGGCTCAGGAGTGACGAGCAGCAGGCACTCAGGAGTCATCAGGGCTCTTTCCTTTGTTTCCACTGCTTTGCTTTTTGCTGTCTTTGGCTTCATTCTCTTCTCTTCTCCCCTGCTTTCTCTCTCTCTTCACCAGGTCAGACCACAGCCACAGCTGTCCATCATGGAGCGTTAGCCACCCAGAAAATCACAGACTCTCCTAGAGCTCCAAGGCCTTCCCAGTGGCTCAGATGGTAAAGAATCTGCCCGCAGTACAGGAGACCTGGGTTGGATCCCAGGATCAGGCAGATCCCCTGGAGAAGGAAATGGCAACCCACTCCAGTATTCTTGCCTGGGAAATGCTATGGACAGAGGAGCCTAGTGGGCTATAGTCCATGGGGTCACAAAGAGTTGAACGTGACTAAGTGACTCACATTTTCACACTTTATGAATACATTTCTGGGAAATCTCCGGTTTGGAAGATTTGGAAAACTCAGCAGTGGTCAGGTGGTCTGGTATTCCCATCTCTTGAAGAATTTTCCACAGTTTGTTGTGATCCACACAGTCAAAGGCTTTGGCATAGTCAATAAAGCAGAAGTAAATGTTTTTCTGGAACTCTCTTGCTTTTCCAATGATCCAGCGGGTGTTGGCAATTTGATCTCTGGTTCCTCTGTCTTTTCTAAATCCAGCTTGAACATCTTGAAGTTCACATATTGCTGAAGCCTGGCTTGGAGAATTTTGAGCTTTACTTTACTAGCATGTGAGATGAGTGCAATTGTGCAGTAGTTTGAACATTCTTTGGCATTGCCTTTCTTTGGGATTGGAATGAAAATTGACCTTTTCCAGTCCTGTGGCCACTGCTGAGTTTTCCAAATTTGCTGGCATATTGAGTGCAGCACTTTCATGTATCACCTCTTAGGATTCAAAATAGCTCTACTGGAATTCCATCACCTCCACTAGCTTTGTTTGTAGTGATGCTTCCTAAAGCCCACTTGACTTCACATTCCAGGATGTCTGGTTCTAGGTGAGTGATCACACCATCACTATTATCTGAGTCATGAAGATTTTTTTGTACAGCTCTTCTGTGTATTTTTGCCACCTCTTCTTAATATCTTCTGCTTCTGTTAGGTCCATACCATTTCTGTCCTTTATCGAGCCCATCTTTGCATGAAATATTCCTTTGGTATCTCTAATTTTCTTGAAGAGATCTCTAGTCTTTCCCATTCTATTGCTCTCCTCTGTTTCTTTGCATTGATCACTGAGGAAGGCTTTCTTATCTCTCCTTGCTATTCTTTGCCTTTGGCTTCTCTTCTTTTCTCAGTTATTTGTAAGGCCTCCTCAGACAACCATTTTGCCTTTTTGCATTTCTTTTTCTTGGGGAAGGTCTTGATCACTGCCTCCTGTACAATGTCATGAACCCCTGTCCATAGTTCTTCTGATACTCTATTGGATCTAATCCATTGAATCGATTTGCCACCAGTGTATAATCTTAAGGGATTTGATTTAAGTCATACCTGAATGGTCTAGTAGTTTTCCTTACTTATAATTTTATGATTAAATCTCAGTTGGTTATAGTAGGCTTGTGTCTCAGGGATGTGACTTTCACAAATTTCCTTAGGTTTCCTCCACTGCTTGGGTGAGACAAGATGGCTGGATTAGGAGAATATCCCTCCCTCAAGTGGGATAAGACTCTAATGAAGCCTTTTATCCTGGCCTTTGTTACAGAGTGCCTTGATAGTGGTAACTTCCCCCTCTTCCTGTAAGAACAACTAGCTAATCTTTTTTGACTCTTCACCATGAGAACCTCTAAGCTCTAAGAGGTAAAACCCAAGAAATTTTGGGGACACCCCTGACTGTGGCCCCAAGACGT
Organism: Oryx dammah; assembly: GCF_014754425.2. NCBI lineage: Eukaryota > Metazoa > Chordata > Mammalia > Artiodactyla > Bovidae > Oryx > Oryx dammah. The sequence continues at coordinate 3,577,359 of NW_024070210.1, forward strand.
TTCTCATTTTCATCTAGTACATCCAGCCTCCACCAATTCATCGAAACTATATTATTGAAGTGTTTCTATCAGTGTATGTCTCCAGCGGCTTCTGGGTAAGCAGATCTCTGTGCTGACTTTCTGGATTCACCCGTCTCCCCAGATTTTAGGGTATGATTTTCCTTGAGACCTCAGTTCTCTGGTGGGTTCACAAGTCATCAAATTTCAGTTTTCCAAGCTTTTTACATTGTAAAGAGAGGTGACGGCTTTCAAGCTCTTTATATACTGGAGCTAAAACCAAAAATCCTTGAATCTAGAAGTCTTTTTATTCTCATGATAAACTATGTATCTAGTAAGAGTAAAGTAGAGACATTTTTGACACACAAGCATTCAAATATTTTACCACCTAGAGATATTATCTGGAGAAAAATATGGTCTAGTAAAATTAAAAAGAAATGAAAACATCTGTTCCTCAGAAGGTGAAGTAGGCATGCTTTTCTCTATTTCCCTTACTAAGTAAAAGCTGGAGAGAACATGTGGACCTGCAAAAAAACCTTGAGACCTTTTTCTCCCGCATATATACCAGGAATCGAAGGAAACAACAATCCATCCAGTAACGGAAACAAGAGAGACAAATACAAAACAAACCCTAACCAAAGACTGCTCTCTTCAGCAAAAGGACACCAAAAGGGGAAGCCTAGCAAACTAGGAGGTTTCAGACAGTAACCGCTCTTCCTGAGCTAGCACAGAGATATCCTCAGGTCCCACCTCCAGCCCCGCCAGCAGCAATCAGCAGATGTCTGGACTTCCTGCTTTGTTGTGCTCCAGTGAGGCGCCCCAGTAGCCCGTCAGGACAGGTGAGAGAAGGCCAGGTGGGAGCCAGGACTTCTGCCGTCACCAGACGGTGATGAGGGCACCCGCGTTCTCTGTGTTAGGAGCGCTGTGTGGGGAACAGTGGCAAGGCATTCCTACCGCCTGACCGGGACAGGGCCTGTGGAGGGAGGCTGGCGGGGGCCTGGGTCTCTCGCCCTGCCCAGCAGGGATGAGGAGCACCTCCCTCAGGCGTCGCAGGAGACCGAGTGGAAAATCTCGACTTTCACCTCCAGTTGGCAAGAGTAAGACGATGCTTCCCCTTGCCACGCCAGAGGAGTCAGAAAAAGCCAGCTAACACGGAACATTTAGAAAAGATCCAGAGTCGCGTGACATAACCAAACAAAAGTTCCGAGGGACAGAGGGGAACATTTCACTGTGAAAGGTTCAGCCCACCAAGGCCTAAAAATCTGAAATGCACGTGCAGCAAACAACTGAATTTCAAAACATGCGAAGTGAAAACTGATAGACCTGGAAGGAGAAATAGAGAATTCATAAGCGTAGCTGGAAGCATCATTGCTAAAAGCTTGATAAAAATAGCTAAATGGAAAGTCAGTGAGGACAGAGAACTTGTCACCAGCAACCAACAGAATCTGAAATTAACAAAACACTTATTTCACCAAACAGCAGAATGCACATCCTTTTCAAGTGCCTAAGAATCGTATTCCAAGGGAGGTCATAGTCTGAGCCATAAAACAGCCCTCAACAAATTTAGCACAATTAAAATCATTCCGAGTGTGTTCTCTGACCATAACGTCATCAAATGAGAATTCAATAGGGGACTGATACATAGCTCTCTAAACACTTGGAAACTAAATGACATACAAATAATCTCTGAGTCACTAAATGACATACTTAGAAATAATCCATGGGTCAAAGGGGAAGTCATAAAAGAAATAAAAATTAGCCACATGGGAAACTACATGCATATAAATCTACAGTTATCTTACAATCATTGTAAAGTAATTAACTTCCAATGAAAATAAATAAATTTATATTAAAAAAAATAAAACAACTCCATGGAAATGAAAGACATGAATGCAAGAAAAGGTGGATACAACCCAGGAAAACAAAAAGGAATCCTTGGATGACAGTTATGCAATCCTGGAGTCAGTTCACTTTAAAACAGTGTGTAAGGGCCTTTCTTTTGTATTCCAAGAGGTGGCACTATGGGGCTTCCTAGGTGAAGCGGCGGGAAAGAATCCACCTGCCAATGCGAGATGCAGGAGACATGAGTTTGATCCCTGGGTCAGGAAGATTCCCTGGAGTAGGAAACGGCACCCCACTCCAGTATTCTTGGCTGGAAAATTCCATGGATGGAGGAGCCTGGTGGGCTACAGTCAGGAGGTCCCCTAGATTTGGAGTGAGCAACTGAGCGTGCATAACACGGGTGATCCTACAGCGCAACGTGTGGTAAGTATACGACGGGATACTACGCAGCAGCAAGAAAGGCTGCTGCCGCTGCTGCTGAGTCGCTCCAGTCGTGTCCGACTCTGTGCGACCCCATAGACGGCAGCCCACCAGGCTCCCCCGTCCCTGGGACTCTCCAGGCAAGAACACTGGAGTGGGTTGCCATTTCCTTCTCCAATGCAGGAAAGTGAAAAGTGAAAGTGAAGTCGCTCAGTCGGGTCCGACTCTTCACGACCCCATGGACTGCAGCCTACCAGGCTCCTCCGTCCATGGGATTCTCCAGGCAAGAGTACTGGGGTGGGGTGCCATTGCCTTCTCCGAAGAAAGGATGAAGTCTTGCTATTTGCAATACATGGATAGACCTTGAAGGTATTATGCTAAGTGAAATAAGTCAGGCAGAGAAAGACAGATACTGTGTGATGTCAGTCATCTGTGGAACAAATGAAGCAAAGCCAACGTAATGAACAAAGCGAACCAAGCACACAGGTGCAGAGAGCAGAGCAGTGACGATCAGAGGGGTGGGGGCGGGGAAGGCGCCGAGAGCAGCGCGTCGGGGGAAGCAGCTCCACGGTGAGAAGCAGAAGCTAAGCTTCCGGGGGGGAGCATGCTACAGTGTACTCAAATGCTGAGCTGTGATACTGCACACCTGAAGGTCACGTAGTGCTTGAATCCATGAAAAACCGGAAGCAACAAAGCAGAAACCACTTTAAGGATTCAGAAGGATGCCAATATAAATACTAACTATTTTTAAAGGCAAAACAACAACAACTTTACCAAAACCCATGAATGTGCCATATAAGAGAAAAGAATGTAGAGGAACGTTAACAGGTGATGTGATTCAATCAACAGTTCTGAAGATTAAACAAACAAGCAAACCAGACAAAACAGCAAGAGAAAATAGGGAACACTAAAATTCGTGGAGATTATCTGTAACAAGAAATGGTTATCTTTTCACCCAGAGACTGGGTGGTCTTATAATACCGTGAAAATCTATCATTAACACTTACATCATTATTTGTATATCTAAGAACTTGAACTGTGGTGTTGGAGAAGACTCTTGAGAGTCCCTTGGACTGCAAGGAGATCAAACCAGTCCATTCTAGAGGACATAAGTCCTGGGTGTTCTTTGGAAGGAATGATGCTAAAGCTGAAACTCCAGTATTTTGGCCACCTCATGTGAAGAGTTGACTCACTGGAAAAGACTCTGATGCTGGGAGGGATTGGGGGCAGGAGGAGAAAGGAACGACAGAGGATGAGATGGCTGGATGGCATCGCTGACTCGATGGACGTGAGTCTGAGTGAACTCCGGGAGTTGGTGATGGACAGGGAGGCCTGGCGTGCTGCGATTCATGGGGTCGCAAAAAGTCGGACACGACTGAGCGACTGAACTGAAGTATTTTATATATCCAATTGGAATATGCTGGTCCTCCTTCTACCCCCTTCTGAGGTTCTGATAATAAGGAGAACAGGTTTAGTGATGTAAGAATATAGCACTTTCTCTGCTGGTTCAATTATGTATTTTTTGGTCTATAGCAAATAATATATACATCATATATTGTTAACACTGATTATTGGTTTTCAATGTAGAGTCAACTTAGAAATAAGGCATAAAAGTCTTAGTTATATTTTGACGTTGATGTGTTATAAATCTTGACACTGACCATGTACAATTAATGGCATGTTGGACTAAGCAGCAGATGGGGAGGCAAGACCTGGGGGGCTATGAGGGAATATTAAGGTGAATGCAGGGTCACTGATTTCCTCATCCTCACACGTTGTCTGAAGTCAGTGGGTCAAGATGTTGTGTAAAGTCACTGGTTCAAAGACTAGAAATGCATCATTTAGGCTTGTGAACATAACCTATGAAATTGAAAAACCAAAATGACTGGCAGAAATATTGAAGCTAGAGTATGGGAGACAGAATTAATGAGCTCAATTCCTCGTTTTTCATTTCAGTTAATGTGCAAGAGGACCCAGGGAGCGAGCAGTCTGGACATAGCTGATATGTGCAAATCGGCTCTGCTGATTGGAAAGGACATTTGTTTCTTTCCTTACAAGGGCAAATATTAATGAAGAAGAGGCGGATATTTAGAAAATTAGAATGGCTAAGCCAGAATCGGAATTTGGAATGCTGTCGTCCTTTTTCACTTCAACCTTGAATCAGCCAAACCTGAGACAGTTCCAAAGAATCATGTCCTCCTAGCAATTAAAATTTTGAGCTGCTGCTAAGTCGCTTCAGTCGTGTCCGACTCTGTGAGACCCCATAGACGGCAGCCCACCAGGCTCCTCCGTCCATGGGATTTTCCAGGCAAGAACACTGGAGTGGGGTGCCATTGCCTTCTCCAGGAAGTTGAACCATATGCAACTCTGCAGGCTTTTGTAGAACAGATAGAATATTCTGAAAAATGAAAGACTTCTCATTCTCCACTGTTTTCTTCCAGCCATTTCCTCCTCTTTATCTTTTGGAAAAAGGAAAACTGAGAGTTGAAGGAAAAGCAAAGGACATATATCTTGTAAGCAGCAAGGGTGGCATTGGAATTTAGATCTGCTCTGAGAACACTCTTCTCAGAGTCTCTGTGCTGCCTTTGCTTCAGCAAGAAGCTTTGTTCACTGCAAACCCAAGTCCAGACTTCCAGAAGTGACATCAGCTTACAAGGCCACATAAGCCCCTCCTCCACCCAAAAGGCGCTCCCAGGGGAACTCACCTCCCAGTCTGGGACCTCCCAACATCTCACTCCTCAAACCAGTCTGCGGTACCACCCGCTACAGCAGATAGCCAGTGGTCCAGATAAGCTCCCTCAGGCGTGTGACTGTCTTTCAATTCTCTCACCTGCTAACTGTTGCCCAGATGGTCTTAGTAAATATTTCTGGGTCCTTTTCATTGATTGATTATTCCCAGGGTTATTGCTGTGGTCTTTGGAGAAAAAAACCACAACAAGCATATTTCCTACCCTAATTGTCTTTCAATGGGGTAACATTTAAGTTGGGCCTTGGAGGATAAGTAGGGGTTCTCTATGAGGTGTGTGTGGTTACCAGGGTATTAGCATTTCTAAATGATGTAGAGATCAAAGTTCAAGGAACCAAGGCTAGAGTTCAGAGAGAGAGCTGTGATTGGCCCTCAATGGGTGGCAAAAGTGTGGTGAATTTGTAAATGTCCAGAGGCATTCTTAGGCTATCCAGGTGGCGCTAGTGGTAAAGAACCCGTTGCCAATGCGGGAGACCTGAGACACGTGGGTTCGATCCCTGGGTCGGGAAGATGCCCTGGAGAAGGGAATGGCAACCTGCTCCAGTATTCTTGCCTGGAGAATCCCATGGACGGAGGAGCCTGGTGGGCTACAGTCCATGGAGCTGTAAAGAGCTGGACACGACTAAAGCAACTTAGCACACCCCTAAGAGGCATTCTCAGAGAGTCACTCCGGCTGCCCTAGGATCAGGCATATAAACCAAAGCACAAGTTTATTAAATTACAGAGGAGACTAGTAATTGTCAATTCTTGGATTATTCCAAACTCCTTCCTCAAATCCATGAGACTAACTTGGCAATCAGAGCACTATTTGGAGAGCATCCACCTCTCTCATCTGCTAAGCACTGTCTCTCTGCCCTGGCTAAACCCTGAAACATGATTGCTCTTGACTTTCCTATCTAGATGCTGGGAAAGACTGAAGGCAAAAGGAGAGGAGGGTGGCAGAGGATGAGATGGTTAGATAGCATCAGTGACTTAATGGATGTGAATTTGAGCAAACCCCAGGAAATAGTTAAGGACAGGGGAGTCAGCTGTGCTACAGTCCATGGGGTCACAAAGAGTTGGATATGACAGTGATTGAACAACAGCAACTTTCTAGATACACAGAGACCGTCTAGTCAGCCTTATTTTTTTTCTGGAACTGCCCAGATGAAAGCATTCTTTAGTCACCATCAGGCCTGAGGAAACACCCAAGTCTCCTCCACCTTTAGTCACCATCAGGCCTGAGGAAACACCTGTGTCTCCTCCGTCTTTAGAGTGCCCCCACGCACCTCCACTTCACCTTTGGTTCCAGTGGAGGAGAGACTGAATCTGACATTGGCTGCAGAATATCGCTGCCCTGATCATTCTTGGAATTCCTGAGCATGCTTCTCTTTCTAGAGTTGCAAAACCACTCTAAATTGAGTGATTAAGCTGATTTGAAGTCAGAGATGCAAACTCTTTGCCTTATAAATTTTGATGGGGTCCTCTTCTCAAGGAGGTGTGTTTGCTATATGTTATGAGGTATAATTATACAACTCAGGAGTTCAGCGTGAATACAATGATTATACTTTAAAAAGGAATAAGAGAGACTTTGAGTTTGGGCAAAAAAGTTTTCCTGATTGGGGGACGGAAGATTGGATTGGGAACATCTACTGAGAGCTGCTTCCACTAGGAATCATAAAAGTGAAAGTCGCTCATTCGTGTCCAACTCTTTGTGACTCCATGGACTGTACAGTCCATGGAATTCTCCAGGCCAGAATATTGGAGTTGTTATCTGTTCCCTTCTCCAGGGGAATCTTCCCAACGCAGGGATGGAGCCCAGGTCCCCCTATCATACTTGACCCCAATTACTCTGGGATGTCAATGCATATGTTCGCTGAATATTAATTTAATTGGGAACTCACGGCATTTCAGGCACTGTGCTGGCGCTCTGGATAAACGGATGTTCCTTCTCTGCTTATCTGCCTCCTGATCCAACACTTGCCAGGCTGCTTCTGGCTCCAGGGTTGAATTTGAGACAGAGAGAGCAGTTAGAATGGCAAGGATATTCTCACTGACTGCAGTGTGCACAGTCATAGCTTTCCAAAGAAGTAGCGTTAATTGCTCAGTCACGTCTGACTGTGGCCCCATGGACTGTAGTCTGCCAGGCTCCTCCGTCCATTGGATTCTCCAGGCAAGAACACTGGAGTGGGTTACCATTTCCTTCTCCAGAGGATCTTCCCAACCCAGGGATCGAACCCAGGTCTCCTGCATTGCAGGCAGACACTTTACTGTCTGAGCTACAGGGAAGATTCCAAAGAAGGCCAAATACTAATCACTGGAGCCTGTGAATGTGTGAGATTCTATAGTAAAGGAGAATTAACAAACTTGTGCATCAACTAAGCTTGTGCATCACAGCTGCTGGGATTTTTTGTTCATATCTCTCTTCTCCACTATACCGTGAACTTCTCTGAGGCAAAGGGATTTCAGTTGAGCTATTTCAAATTCTAAAAGATGATGCTGTGAAAGTGCTGCACTCAATATGCCAGCAAATTTGGAAAACTCAGCAGTGGCCAAGGACTGGAAAAGGTCAGTTTTCATTCCAATCTCAAAGAAAGGCAATGCCAAAGAATGCTCAAACTACCGCACAATTGCACTCATCTCACACGCTAGCAAAGTAATACTCAAAATTCTCCAAGCCAGGTTCAGCAATACGTTAACCGTGAACTTCCTGATGTTCAAGCTGGTTTTAGAAAAAGTAGAGGAACCAGAGATCAAATTGCCAACATGTGCTGGATCATCAAAAAAGCAAGAAAGCTCCAGAAAAACATCTACTTTATCTGCTTTATTGATTATGCCAAAGCCTTTGACCGTGTGGATCACAACAAACTGTGGAAAATTCTTCAAGAGATGGGAATACCAGACCACCTAACTTGCCTCTTGAGAAATCTGTATGCAGGTCAGGAAGCAACAGTTAGAACTGGTCATGGAACAACAGACTGGTTCCAAATCGGGAAAGGAATATGTCAAGGCTGTATATTGTCACTCTGCTTATTTAACTTCTATGCAGAGTACATCATGAGAAACGCTGTGCTGGATGAAGCACAAGCTGGAATCAAGATTGCTGGGAGAAATATCAATAACCTCAGATATGCAGATGACGCCACCCTTAAGGCAGAAAGTGAAGAGGAACTAAAGAGCCTCTTGATGAAAGTGAAAGAGGAGAGTGAAAAAGTTGGCTTTAAACTCAGCTTTCAGAAAACTAAGATCATGGCATCTGGTTCCATCACTTCATGGGAAATAGATGGGGAAACAGTGGCAGACTTTATTTTGGGCTCCAAAATCACTGCAGATGGTGACTGTAGCCATGAAATTAAAAGACGCTTGCTCCTTGGAAGAAAAGTTATGACCAACCTACACAGCACATCAAAAAGCAGAGACATTACTTTGCCAACAAAGGTCAGTCTAGTCAAAGCTATGATTTTTCCAGTGGTCATGTATAGGATGTGAGAGTTGGACTATAAAGAAAGCTGAGCACTGATGAATTGATGCTCTTGAACTGTGGTGCTGGAGAAGACTCTTGAGAGTCCCTTGGACTGCAAGGAGATCAAACTAGCTCATCCTAAAGGAAATCATTATTTGTTTACATAATTATTAAATCCTAAAGGATATCCTGAATATTCATTGGAAGGACTGAAGTTGAAGCTGAAACTCCAATACTTTGGCTACCTGATGCGAAGAACTGACTCATTAGAAAAAACCGTGATGCTGGGAAACATTGAGGGCAGGAGGAGAAGGGGATGACAGAGGATGAGATGGTTGGATGGCATCACTGACTCAATGGACATGGGTTTGAGTTAACTCTGGGTGTTGGTGATGGACAGGGAGGCCTGGCATGCTATGGATCATGGGGTCGCAAAGAGTTGCAAATGACTGAGGGACTGAACTCAACTGAACTGAGGCCAGGATTGTGCCTCTTGCTGCATAATAGATGCTCTATTATTTTCAGTAATATTTATTAAGCTCCTATTATGTGCTCTATAAATTATTACTGCCATTGGATATACAGATTGACCTCAGAGGTATTGTGAGTTTGGTTCCAGACCACTGCATTAAAGTGAGCATTGCAATAAAGCAAATGACACTAACTTTTTGGTTTTCCAATGCATATAAAAGTTATGTTTGCTCCATACGGTTCTCCATTAAGTGCTCAATTAACTTATGTCTATATGTTAATATGGACATATATTTGGAGAGGGAAGTGGCAGCCCACTCCAGTGTTCTTGCCTGGAGAATCCCAGGGACGGGGGAGCCTGGTGGGCTGCCGTCTATGGGGTCGCACAGAGTCGGACACAACTGAAGTGACTTAGCAGCAGTAGCAGTAGCAGTCATATATTAATTTACAAATACTTTATTGCTGACAAATTCTATCATCTGAGCCTTCAAGTTGTAATCTTTTCACTATCAGTTCAGTTCAGTTCATTTCAGTCGCTCAGTTGTGTCCGACTCTTTGCGACCCCATGAAGCGCAGCACGCCAGGCCTCCCTGTCCATCAGCAACTCCTGGAGTTCACTCAGACTCACGTCCATCGAGTCTGTGATGCCATCCAGCCATCTCATCCTCGGTTGTCCTCTTCTCCTCCTGCCCCGAATCCCTCCCAGCATCAGAGTCTTTTCCAATGAGTCAACTCTTCGCATGAGGTGGCCAAAGTACTGGAGCTTCAGCTTTAGCATCATTCCTTCCAAAGAAATCCCAGGGCTGATCTCCTTCAGAATGGACTGGTTGGATCTCCTTGCAGTCCAAGGGACTCTCAAGAGTCTTCTCCAACACCACAGTTCAAAAGCATCAATTCTTCATAGTGACATCAAAGATCCCTGATCACAGATCACCATAACAAATATAATCATAATGAAAAAGTTGAAGTATTACAAGAATTACCAAAATGTGACACAGAGACAGGAAGTGAGCAAATGCTGTTGGGAAAATTGTGCTGATAGGTTTGCTCCCTGCAAGGTTGCCACAGACTTTTACTTTGTGAAAAAACACAGTATCTGCAAAGCTCAATAAAGCACAGCCTGATAAAACCGGGTATGCTTGCAGCATAAGAGATGTGGCAGATACACGTTTTCGTAACCTGAAGCATCTACATTTTGGTGGGGGTGCTCTCTTAAAGAAAAAAAGTAACAGATTTGGGATATCAAATGCCTGTCACCTCCTTGAGAGAGGTCCCCGCCACTCGGGGGTCCCTGCAAAGTAAATGTTGTTATTTTGGTGATGGGATGCTTTTGCACAGAAGTACTCCATTGGACAAAAGTGACTCCTGGTTGGTTGACTTGGGTTCAGCTGTTGCATGCTCAGTTACTCAGCTGTGCCTGACTCTTTGCGACTCCAAGGACTGTAGCCCACCAGGCTCCTCTGTCCATGGGATTCTCCAGGCAAGAATACTGGAGTGGGTTGCCATGCCCTTCTCCAGGGGATCTTCCTGACCCAGGGGTCGAACCCATGTCTCCTGATCTCCTGAATTGGTAGGCAGATGCTTTACCACTGTGCCCCCTAGGAAGCCCAGCGGCTGAGAGAGGAGGATTTGGGAGGTGGACAGCTGCCGAGAAAGGGTCTCTTCTGTCCCTGGACCTGAGCTAGCTGGGGGTCAGGGGGCAACACAGTTTGTGCCCAGCTGAGTCTTGACCTGGCCCCTGGGATCACAGCCTCAACTCTTGGTGAATGGGTGGCCATGAAGGAAAATGCCAAAGCCTCTCTCTGCCTCTTTTTTTTTTTTTTTCTATTTAAAGAGTTAATTGATTGGTTTTCGCTCTGCTGGGTCCTTCTGTGGTTGTGACTGGGGACTATTCATGGCTGGGGAGCTGGGGCTCTAGTGCGCGCCGGTGTCAGCAGCTGAGGCCCCCGGGCTCTAGAGTGCAGACTCAGTAGTTGTGGCGCTCGGGCTGCGCTGCTCCGTGGCCTGTGGCATCTTCTTGAACCCGTGTCCTCTGTACTGACAGGCAGATTCTTAACCGCTGGGCCACCAGGGACGCTGCCTCTCGCTTGGAAGAGCAGAGAAGCCTGTTGGTTGAGGTCAGGGATTAAGAGCACGTGGTGTCCAGGGTCCCGGAAGTCACGTGACTGCTTCTGGGCTGCACTGTGTGGGTCCTTCCAACAAGCCAGGAGGACGATTCCCATTAGTCTAAAGTTCCCATTTTCGTAGCCTGCTCAGCATCCCTCAGCCAGCCTCTTCCCTGCTCTCTGCCCTGGGGAATTCGTCCCCTGTCCAGATGCCTCAGAGGACGCACTTCAGTCCATTTCCCCCTATTCCTCCTGCTCACTCCAGAATCAGCCTGAAAGCTTTCAGCCACCTGGAAGAGGAGTTCAGAAAGACATGTCAGGTTGGTTACCAAAGGAACGGGTTTGGGACCCAATGGACTACGTTCCCTTTCCAGCTCCCAGCTTCCCTGTGCCCTGGGGAAGTTACTTAACCTTCTAAGTCTCTTAAAAGGATCTTTCTCCATCTCTAAGAGGGGAGAAGTAATCACCATCTATTCTTGACAGCTAAGGTTTATTTTTAATTTTCCAAAACCTATATTTAAATTCCTAAACATTTTCTCTTTCTGGAACAGACTGTGGCATTTTCTTCCATGGATTCTTAGGAGTCACAAATGAATAGAAGTTGCATGACTTTCTTAGAGGACTCTTGTTTCTTTTCATTTCCTGATTGAGGCAGAAAGCTTACAGAAAGAAGACAGAAGACGGACGGAAAGAGAGAAGGACATGCATTTAAAAATCTGGTTTGTGCATCATAATGGAAGAACTGGAGACCTCATGGATGCTAAGATGCGTCTAAGCAGCTTTACTGTTCTCTCTGTAATGCACAGGGAAGTAACTAGACGTGTTCCTGGTGAAATCTGAGGTAGAAACGATCCATGAGCTGCTCTGATCTGCAGTGACAGGGTCAACTTAAAAAATCTTCCTATTTGGTTGTAATCTGAAAATGAAGCAACATCAGAGAGCTGAGACTGATGGGTCGTTTGTTTTCCAGTCCTTTTTGTCCACGATTATATAACTTTATGGTTTCATATGATAGATATTTTAATTACTTTTTAATTAATTATGATTACAGATCATTTGGAGAAGACTCTTGAGAGTTCGTTGGACAGCAAGGAAATCAAACCAGTCAATCCTAAGGTAAATCAACCTTGAATATTCACTGGAAGGACTGATGCTGAAGCTGAAGCTCTAATACTTTGGCTACCTGATGCGAAGAGCCGACTCATTGGAAAAGACCCTGATGCTGGGAAACATTGAGGGCAGGAGGAGAAGGGGCGACAGAGGATGAGATGGTTGGATGGCATCACCGACTCGATGGACATGTGTGCATGCGTGCTCAGTTGCCTCAGTCAAGTCTGACTCTGCGACCCTGTGGACTGTAGCCCGCCAGGCTCCTCTGTCCGTGGGATTTTCCAGGCAAGAATACTGGAATGGGTTACTGTTTGCTCCTCCAGGGGATCTTCTAGATCCAGGGATTAAACCCACATCTCCTGTGTCTCCTGCATTGCAGGCAGATTCTTTACCCATTGAGCCACCTGGCCAGTCCTGATGGACCTGAGTTTGAGCAAACTCCAGGAGATAGTGAAGGACAGGACAGCCTGGCGCGCTGCAGTCCAGGGGGACACAAAGATTGGACATAGTGACTGAACCACGGCAACACATGATTTTGTTCCTTGGCTATGGTCGTGGGCTGACTGGCAGCTCCTAAAGGGTATGTCTCCATTCGCATCCTGAGAATCTGTGACTGTGACCTTATTTGGGAAAGGGGTCCATGCAGAGCATCCTGAATTATCAGAAGCATCCCTACAAGAGACACGTGAAAGAGCGATGCACAGAAAGGACGCATAGGGAGGATGCAAGGGGAAGGCAGAGACTGCGGAGATGCAGCCAAAAGGCAGGGACTCCCTGGAGGCGAAAGGAGGCAAGGAAGGGGTCTCCCATGGGGCCTTCAAGGGGAGCGTGCCCTGCCTGCACTTGGACTTCTGGCCTCCAGAAGAGTCAGAGAATAAATTCCTGTTGTTTCAAGCTACCGAGTTAGTAGCTTGGTGATTATGGTACATAATTCATTACGGTAACCCTAGGAAATGAATACAGATAGATCTCAAACTCCAGCGTACACTTTTTCCCAGCTCCCTTTTTAGGCATTGTTTTTGCCAGTTTACACAGGTGAATGTGTATGTATATTAGCAAATACAAATAATACAAAAAACGTCTAATCACCTATTGGCATCCATCTCTAACCATAAGAGTTATTTTCTCGGCACTGCTGAACCCAGGGAGAGCTCATCACCAAGAATGTTCTGTAGAAAGCAGATGTTCCCAGGAACTGGGGGCTGTGTTCCCAAGAATTGGAGTTTGTGTTCCCCAAATCTCTATCATGAATATTCTGGTGCTTAGGAGACAGGTTGATCCATGGTAGTCATTGCTATATGATACCTATTTGATAGACTATTTTTTTTTCTGTATAACATATCTGATAATTACATAAGTAGGAGTCTATGCTTTATCTAGGGCAAATTCAGGAGGTTTTGGTTTAGCTGGACCCACGAATAGAGCTCTAAGGATGTGAGATCAGAAAACATAAGCTGCTTTTTTGGGAGAGTGTGTCTATCAAAGTCAAGGCCTAAGACAGCAAATTCCTTTCTTTGCTTGTCAAAAGCCGTGGAGAAAGAATACCGATAAATCATCGTAATAACAGTGCAGGACTGTCAGCTCGGCGAAGGGATCCAGATGAATTTCCCTTTTCAAGCCATCAGTTTTAAGCAAATGAGAGGCCTAAAGCAAAGAGCAAAAATAACTGCTGTAAACCAAGAGAATGACTCTAGATAGAGGAGATATTAACTGACAGAATTTCCTTTTTCCTACTTTCTTTTCAAGGATGACTGGATACTGTAAAACCTCATTAAATCAAAGGTTTTACCTTTGCAATTTCTCTTTAGTTCTGACAAGGGCTCTGCTTCAATTTCCTTATTTACCTTTGTCTCTCCTGTGCCCAGCATGTGGTATTAGTAACGACAACAGCAATCACAAACATTTGTTGCGTGCTTACCTTGTGTCTGGCCCTATTTGAAGAGCATGGCGCACCATTTTTTTTTGCAACGGCTGTAAGTGGCAGGCGCTGACATTATTTCCATTCTCACACGAGGAAACCAGGGTGCAGAGAGGAGCGGCCTACCGCCCCTGCCTCATAGCTGAGTGGAGGGGGCCTTTGAATCCAGGCAGTCCTGTTCCAGAGCTCTTAACTTTTGAAGCTCCAGAAAGATCAGCAAACGTTCAGTGAAAAATAACAATAAACTCAATGTTACTGAAGCACTTACAATGTGGAGCTGTTTTAAGTCTAACATATTAACTTGTTTAATATCCATCATAAGAACTTATTCATAGATACTTTTTTCCCGCTTTATTGACATATAACTATCTCATAACACTGTCTGTTTAAGATGTACAAGGTGATGATTTGATTTACATATATACTGCCAAATGACTACCACAATAAGGTCAGTTAACATATCCATCACTTCACATGATTACCATTTGTGTGTGTGTGCTGAGAATTTAAGATCTATTCTCTTAGCAACTTTCAAGGACATTGTATAGTATTGTTAACTACAGTCGCCTTACTGCACATCACATCCCCAGAAAATATTCATTTTATAACTGAAAGTCTGTACCCTTGACTAAGATCTCTCCATTTACCCCATCCTCCAAGCCCTGGTAATCACCAGTCTACTCTCTGTTTCTGGGAGTTTGGCTTAAAAAAAAAATCTAGTATAACTAAGATCATAAAGTATTTATCTTTGTCTGACTTATTTCACTATCACAAAACCCTAAAGTTTCATTGATGTTATTGCAAGTGGTTGGATTTCCTTCTTTTTAACAGTTGAATAATATTCCACGTGTATATCTGTATCTCCATTCCTCCATTGGTGGGCACTATGATTGTGAGAGTTGGATCACAAAGAAAGCTGGATGCCAACAATTGATGCTTTTGAACTGTGATGTTGGAGAAGACTCTTAAGAGTCCCTTGGACAGCAAGGAGATCCAACCAGGCCATCCTAAAGGAAATCAGTCCTGAATAGTCATTGGAAGGACTGATGTTGAAGCTGAAATTCCAATACTTTGGCCACCTGATTCGAAAAACTGACTCATTAGAAAAAACCCTGATGCTGGGCAAGATTGAGGGCAGGAGGAGAAGGGGACAACAGAGGATGAGATGGTTGGATGGCATCACCGACTCAATGAGCATGAGTGTGAGTAAACTCCGGGAGCTGGTGATGGACAGGGAGGCCTGGCGTGCTGCAGTCCATGGGGTGGCAAAGAGTTGGACACGACTGAGTGACTGAAGTGAACTGAACTGTTTCCATATCTTGGCTATTATGAATAATGAATACGGGAGCTCAGATATCTCTTCAAGATAGTGATTTTACTTCCTTCAGACATCTACCCAGAAGTGGGATCTCTAGATCATATTGTAGTTCTATCTCTAAATTTTAAAGGAAGAGCCATACTGTTTTCCACTGTGCTTGCACCAATTTACATTCCCACCAACAATGCACAAACTTCCCTTTTATTTGCATTCTCAGCAACATTTGTTATTTCTTGTGTTTTTGTCAATAAGTAGTCAGTCTAACAGGGGTGGGATGTTATCTCATGTGGTTTTGATTTGTGATCAGTACTTAATCATCACTGGCGATTAGTGATGTTGAACATACAAGTACGTTCAACATATAATATGCATGTAATATCCAATGCACATATAAAGAAACTGAGGCCATGAACAGTTTAGGAAATTGCCCAAAGTTCACAGCTATTAAGTGACGGTGACAGGTTTCCAAGCCAGGATATCTGTGCTAGTAACCACTCAGCAACACCAACTTCTTCGTGAACAAATCATGAGATGCGTCTTCATCAGAGCTATGAAGGGAAAGAGAGTTCCTGAAAACAATCACTGCAGCTTAGAAGCAATCGTTTGCTACAATCAACAGATAAGCAACTAATTCCAGATCATTCTTGACTTTATTAAAGCAGCTTTCTCAGAATCTTAGAGTGGCTGCCAAGCAGTGCTTTGCTACTCAAAGTGCGGTCCTCACCCCAGTAGCTGAAGTACCACCCATGGGGAAGGTTTTAGAATGCAGAGTCTCAGGCCCATCCAAGACTCATCGACCCAGAATCTGCATTTTAATAAGATCTTCAGGCAATTCAGTGCAAATTGAAATCTGAGAAGAGCTGCTGGGAACAGGTTGCTCAACTTCGGCTGTGTATCAGAATGTGTGGGGGTGGGGAGAGCATGATTTAATAGGCCTGGGGGTGTGGCCTGAGCAATGGGATTCTAAAGCCCTTCAGGGAACCTCCCTGGTGGTCCAGTGGTTAAGACTCCTGAATGCTTCCGACTTCCAAGGCTGGCGGGGTGGGTGTGATCTCTAGTCAGGGAACTAAGATTCCACATGCTCTGCTGCTCAGCCGAAAAGAAAACAGAAAAGTAAATAAAGCCCCTCGATGCTGCTGCTGCACACTCAAGACCTACTGAACTAGCACAGTGGTTCCTAATACAGCATATACAGCGGCATCATCTGGGAAGGTTTTTACAATATCTCAAAGCCTGATTCACCTCTGGGGTGGCAGTTTTTAAAATCCCCCAGTGATTTAAATGAGCAGCCAAGATCTGGAACAACAGGAGACCCAGCTTGAGCTCTGGAGTTCCTCGAAACTGGGTGTCAGTCTCTTTGCAACCCCAAGGACTGTAGCCCGCCAGGCTCCTCCTTCCTCGGCACTTCCCAGGCAAGAACACTGGAGGGGGCCGCCATTCTCTTTTTCCAGGGGATACTCCTGACCCAGGGATCGAACCACACCTCCTGCATTGAAGACAGATTCTTTAGCGCCTGAGCCACCAGCTTTGTGATTATTTATTCAACAAGTGGGGTTCCCTCGTGTCTCAGACGGTCTGCCTGCAAAGCAGGAGGTGTGAGTTCCATCCCTGGGTCCCGAAGATCCCCTGGAGAAGGAAACGGCAATCCACTCCAGTATTCGTGCCTGGAAAATCCCATGGATGGAGAAGCCTGGTGGCTACATACAGTCAATATAATCGCAAAGGGTCAGACCCTACTGAGCGACCACACCTTCACTTTCATTCCACAAATATTTGCAGCATTCTTTGATAACCCTGGGAGTGGGGCGAGGAGGTGGGTACCAGGGCTCTGTAACACAACCAGCCACAGTCCCTGAACTCAGGGAGTGAGCGGGACAAGCGACTAAAGCTCTCTGAGCTCAGTGCTCTCATCTCTGTGACGTGGTACAGAATTCGGGAGACTGTCTGCCTTGCCGCCATCGCCATCTCATCTCTGGGATGAGTTCCTACCGACCTCAGAACCTCCCCCCGCCCCAGCCCCACCACAGCTGACTGGCTGAAGGAGGCCACCTGACCAGGGAGTGGCCCCTCCACCAGAAAATACTGGCTTTTGGAACCACGATGATGACCGTGAAGATAACCAACGTTTGTGAGTGCTTGCTTGCTCCCAAGGGAGCTGACCATCCTGAAAGACCTTTCCCGTTTGCCTTGCAGGATGGGGTCACCGCAGGGAGCAGCTGGCTTGGAGAGGCCCAGACTACAGCGTTTGGCCTTCAATGGGCAGGCCGTGTACTGTGGTTTACTCTCTCACTCGGGTTTTTCATGGACCGAAGCAACAGCTATTTATGGCTGAAAGCTGATCAGTCTTCACTCTAGAATAATAAGCAGGTAAGGAGATCCAACCAGTCCATCCTAAAGGAAATCAGTCCTGAGTGTTCACTGGAAAGACTGATGGTGAAGCTGAAACCCCAATAGTTTGGCCACCCGATGTGAAGAGCTAACTCATTGGGTGAAAAAGACCCTGATGCGGGAAAAGATTGAAGGTGGGAGGAGAAGGGGTCGACAGAGGATGAGATGGGTTGATGGCATCACCGACTCGATGGACACGAGTTTGAGTGAACTCCGGGAGTTGACGATACACAGGGAGGCCTGGCGTGCTGAAATCCACGGGGTCGCAAAAACTCGGACACGCCTGAGCGACTGAACTGAACTGAACTGAAACATTTATTGTCCACTTAGGGTCTCACGTGGTATTAGGCCTGTGTCAGTCTATCCATGACTTAGCCTGGAACATAAGATTTTTCTGCCACCCAAGGGAACTGGGACCCAGCAGGCATCTATCTGTGCTTGCGTAGTGACGGCGAGTCTGCCTGACTTCAGAGCCCGTGCCCTTTTCCAGCCACATCGTGTCTTCCACACTTTTTGATGGGCCTTCTCTAATTTGTCTGCGGAGAAGGGAAAGGCCACCCCCTCCAGTATTCTGGCCTGGAGAATTCCATGGACCGTATAGTTGACTCAAAGAGTCAGACACGACTGAGCGACTTTCCCTTCACTTCTCTAATTTATGCTTTTTACAGATATTGCCGCTTCGCTCAGGAGGATTTGTTAAGGATTTTCTTATTCTTTTGTAAGGTAAGTTTTCAGAATGTACACTGTTGTTGTAGCTTAGAGATTTCTTGGGGATTTATTTACCTATTACTCTGCAAATTCTTCTAGAAAAAAAAAATCTTGAAGTTAACCCAAATCAGGATCAGTTCTGGGTTCTGTAAAAATTTTTCTTAGGCTTCTTATTTTCTCCTTCATAATAACATCATGTGTAGGCATAGAAGCTCACCTTTGTGATTTGAGGTTTACAGCGGTTGAGCGTTTGAAAGAGTGCCATAACTCTGGCAACATTTATCAAGGCATTCTATACCTCCTTTCATGCTAATATATTTCACTGAAGGAGTACCTGTCTCATAGTTGGATTAGCTTATTGGACAGAGTTACCAGATAGTCAGTGAGAAGGGAATACTAGGCAGGTAAATTTCAATTAGATAGAGGTGTCCTGTGCTGTCCGAGGTGGTAGTCATCTCCACATGTGCCAACTGAACGCTTGAAATGTGGCTCGTTCGAACTGGGATTTGCTGTCGGAGTAAATGACATACTGGATTCTTACAAGAAAACACAAAAGTGAAATACTTCATTAAATGTTTTTATATTGAGTGCATATTGGAATGATAAAATTTTGGATGTATTAAGCTAAAGAAAATGTTATTACAAGCAATTCTATCTGTTTCTCTTTGGTTCAACGTGGCTACTATAAGATTTAAAATTACATACGTGGTTCACATTTGTGGCTTGGGCTGTGTTTCGCTGGATTATGCTGAACTCAAGGAGGAAGGGGAGCAAGATCTCGAAGAGCTAGTGCTCATGAAAGGAACAAGGGTAGGCCCCAAGGAGGGAGATGGGAAGCAAAGAAACGACAGCAAAGAAGTATTTGGCATTTGTCCAGTTTCACATTTTTGCTACGTGTACAACTTATTTTGTCCACATGCACAAGGGAACCTCTCCCACCCAAACTACGCTTATTGCAAACACAGCCTGACATTGAAAAATATGCCTGTGCTCTTTCCCTCTGGTTCTGCTGTAATTAGAGCTCAGCCACCCCTGAATCTAGCCGACACGCCAACTGAAGGGGCGCTGGAAACTGCCTGGTTTTCAGGCGGCTGCCGTGGCACCTTGGAGTGATAATAATGAGTGTGGAGGGCATAGTTTCCCAGGAGGCACTGGGAAAGGCTCGGATGAAACGAGATTGCTCTTGGGATGTGATAGGTGTGCTCTGGGTGGGCGAGGCAAGACCGCGAAGCTGGGGGCCACCCAATCCTGCCACTTCTGGATCGGCCCTGGGGGACAGGCTCGGCTCTGGACATGGCCCAGCCTGTGATTAATCTTTAAAAAAGTTTAAACGATGGTTGTCTCAGTGTCCAACCCTTTAGTTTCAACTGGATAAAGCAAGGACCATCTTCCCAGCATCATATAACATGGCTTGCTACTCATTTCAATTATAGATTGCTATATCACTAGTTAGCCCAAAGCATAGTGGATTAAAGCGATAGCCATTTTATTTTTCAGAATTCTGTGGCCCAGGAATTCCTTTAGGTCATAGCAGGGACACCTTATCTCTGCTCCAAGATCAGCTAAGATAGTTCACATTCACTGGCTGGGATAGCTTGACTACAGTCATATAATTAGGGTAACAGTTCTTATTTTCAGCTGGTTTCATGGTTTTTTTCTTGCCATGTGATGAGTAAGGGCTTCCATATAGCACGGTGGTCTCAAAGTCCAAGCATATCTTGGAGGTACTGTGAGTTTGCTTCCATAGCAGACAATAAAGCGAACATTATACTAAAGCAAGGCTCAGGAATTTTTTGGTTTTCCAGTGCATATAAAAGTTATGTCCACACTATACTGTAACCTATTAATTATGCAATAGCATTCTGTCTAAATAAATAATGCACATACCTTAATTTTAAAAATTAATTTATTGCTGAAAAGTGCTCACCATCATCTGAGCCTTCAGTGAGTCATAATCTTTTTGCCATAATATCATTAATGATCATGGATCATAGATCACAATAACAAATTTAATAACAAAAAAGTTTGAAATATTGCAAGAACTACCAAAATGTGACATGGAGACATAAAGTGGCTTCAAATGCTGTCGGAAAAATGGTGCCCGATAGACTTGGTTGACTCTGGGTTGCCACAGGCCTGTAAGGTGTTAAAAACGCAACATTTGCAAAGCACAATAAAGCAAAGTGCAGTAAAATGAAAATGAGGTGTACCTGTTCTTGAACTTCTCACCTGGTGTCTGGCTTATCTCAAGCAAAAATGGAAGTTGTCGGGATTCTTAAAGCTTATGTCCGTTTGAAAGAGAGAAAAAAATCTCTTATGTTGGGAGTCAGCTGGGCACTCTCAGCTAAACCTTAGTGTTGTTAGGAGCTGTACTATACTCATTGTTTGATCATGGTCTTTCCTATTAAATACAAACATTTTCACTGAGGAGGAACATTCGACAAGGTCATTCTGTGACCAAGATAGTGCAAGAACAAAACAAAACAAAACAACTCCCCCCAAAATAAAACCCCCAAGCAACACCATATAATCATGTCTAAACGCAGACAAAGCTAAGAACATTGTGGCTAGTACCTGTGACTGCTCAGTGACTGCTACTTCTTTTCTAATTGTAATATATGCCTCCTTCCATTCTTTTTGGCTTCTAGATAAGAATTATTAAGGTCCTTAATCATGGAATTATCCCAATTCCCGACAGCATCCATTTCACAGAAAAAAACCCAGTTCCTGAGCTCTCCAGAACCACTCACTGTAAGCCCGGTCTCTACAACAAATCCTTCCTTACATCCCCTTCCCGTTTCCCTGGGGGCTCAGCTGGTAAAGAATCCGCCTGCAATGCGGGAGACCTCGGTTCGATCCCTGGGTGGGGAAGATCCCCTGGAGAAGGTCTTGGCTACCCACTCCAGTATTCTTGCTTGGAGAATGCCCACGGACAGAGGAGCCTGGCGGGCTGCAGTCCATGGGGTTGCAAAGGATGGGACGTGACTAAGCACAACACAACAGCACCTGCTTGTGGAGACATTCCTTGCCTCTCCATGGTGCACATTCTCCCTCACTGCAGCTGGGCAACAAACCCAATCCCGTTTGCCCCCAGAGGCAGTCCTCATAGCCTTTGTTTCAGGGTCTTGGCCCTGCTGTCTGGCTCAGTGTCATTTCCACTGCATTCTATCGGTCCAGTCACAAGTGCACCCAAATCCAAGGAGAGGGGAGACGGGCTGCCTTGGCTGATGGGTGGGGCAGCATGTGCGTGCAAGGGCTGGTGTGGCCATCCCTGGAAACCATCTACCACACTTCACAGGGAGTAGCCGAGTGCTACTTTTAAAAGGTATGTGAAACACGGGCGCTGTTCACCTCAATGAGCTGTATTCTCTGATAGTAGAAAAATTTAATTGATTTAGTCTTTCTTTATACCCTCGAAATATGACTGCTTTTCAGCGGTTTCTTCTTTGTTTTTTGAAACTGGGGAGGTTTTTTCTTATCTTTTTCCTCATCAAGCTTGCAGCCGGCAGGACCTCTTCTTCCTGTCTAAACAGCTGCTTCCTGCTTCGGGTCAGGAGCTTTCCCGGTGCTCCGTTGGTAAAGAACCCGCCTGCAGTGCAGGAGACCCGGGTTCGATCCTTGGGTTGGGAAGATGCCCCGGAGAAGGACATGGCAACCCACTCCAGTATTCTTGCCTGAAGAACCCCCATGGACAGAGGAGCCTTGCCAGCTACACTCTATAGAGGTCGCGAGACATGACTGAGCAACTGAACCGCTACCTCCATGCTAGGGGCCGGTGTCTCCTTGCTGGCCACCTTCTGGAACGCTGCGGTGAGCACCTTTGCTGGCTGCTGTTGCTGTGACCAGCGTAAAGTCATGGCACCAAGGCCATTTCCCTTCCACGTCTCCCTCCACGCTTTCCCGATGCCACCCGCTGCAGGGCTGCTGGGTGCAGGAGACTCTAACCCTGGGATGGGATATCACAGCCATAAAGCTGACAAAGTGGAGTCTGGTAGCCCAGGCCTGCACAGCCATCCCTGGGCGAAGGCCCTTCCTGTGCAATCCCGCTCCATGTCCTCCTCTCCTGACGGGAAAATGGCTGTTTTCGGCTCCTCTCTCTGGCGCCCTCTCTGGTTTTGATAAAAACAGCAGTTTTAAATAAGGCATCGTCTTAGGGCTAACCAAGGTAATCGGTGTAGTTCAGTTCAGACGCTCAACTCGTGTCCGACTCTATGCAACCCCATGAATTGCAGCACGCCAGGCCTCCCTGTCCACCACCAACTCCCAGAGTTCACTCAAACTTATGTCCATCGAGTCGGTGATGGCATCCACCCATCTCATCCTCTATCGTCCCCTTCTCCTCCTGCCCCCAATCCCTCCCAGCATCAGAGTCTTTTCCAATGAGTCAACTCTTCGCATGAGGTGGCCAGAGTACTGGAGTTTCAGCTTTAGCATCATTCCTTCCAAAGAAATCCCAGGGCTGCTCTCCTTCAGAATGGACTGGTTGGATCTCCTTGCAGTCCAAGGGACCCTCAAGAGTCTTCTCCAACACCACAGTTCAAAAGCATCAATTCTTTGGCGCTCAGCTTTCTTCACAGTCCAACTCTCACATCCACACATGACCACTGGAAAAACCACAGCCTTGACTAGATGGACCTTCATTGCCAAAGTAATGTTTCTGCTTTTGAATATGCTATCCAGGTTGGTCATAACTTTCCTTCCAAGGAGTAAGTGTCTTTTAATTTCATGGCTGCAGTCAGCATCTGCAGTGATTTTGGAGCCCCCCAAAATAAAGTCTGACAGTGTTTTCCACTGTTTCCCCATCTATTTCCCATGGAGTGATGAGACCGGATGCCATGATCTTCATTTTCTGAATGTTGAGCTTTAAGCCAACTTTTGCACTCTCCTCTTTCACTTTCATCAAGAGGCTTTTTAGTTCCTCTTCACTTTCTGCTATAAGGGTGGTGTCATCTGCATATTGAGGTTATTGATATTTCTCCCGGCAATCTTGATCCAAGCTTGTGCTTCTTCCAGCCCAGCGTTTCTCATGATGTACTCTGCATATAAGTTAAATAAGCAGGGTGACAATATACAGCCTTGACGTACTACTTTTCCTATTTGGAACCATTCTGTTGTTCCATGTCCAGTTCTAACTGTTGCTTCCTGACCTGCATATAGGTTTCTCAAGAGGCAGGTCAGGTGTTCTGGTATTCTCATCTCTTGAAGAATTTTCCACAGTTTGTTGTGATCCACACAGTCAAAGGCTTTGGCATAGTCAATAAAGCAGATAAAGTAGATGTTTTTTCTGGAGTTTTCTTGCTTTTTCGATGATCCAGCACATGTTGGCAATTTGATCCGTGGTTCCTCTGCTTTTTCTAAAACCAGCTTGAACATTTGGAAGTTAACGGTTCACGTATTGCTGAAGCCTGACTTGGAGAATTTTGAGCATTACTTTACTAGCGTGTGAGATGAGTGCAATTGTGTGCTGGTTTGAACATTCTTTGGCATTGACTTTCTTTGGGATTGGAATGAAAACTGACTTTTGCAGTCCTGTGGCCACTGCTGAGTTTTCCAAATTTGCTGGCATATTGAGTGCAGCACTTTCACAGCATCATCTTTCAGGATTTGAAATAGCTCAACTGGAATTCCATCACCTCCACTAGCTTTGTGCATAGTGATGCTTTCTAAGGCCCACTTGACTTCACATTCCAGGATGTCTGGCTCTGTGTAAGATAGTGGTTTTTTTGGGCTTCCCTTGTGGCTTAACTGGTAAAGAATCTGCCCATGGTGCAGGAGACCTGGGTTGGGAAGATCCCCTGGAGAAGGGAACAGCTACTCACTCCAGTATTCTGGCCTGGAGAATTCCGTGGACTGTATAGTCCATGGGGTCACAAAGAGTCGGACACGACTGAGCAACTTTCACTTTCACTGTCTTTGTTTATCTGTATTTGTTTTTCTGCAAAGAGCATGCATTGCTTTTTAATATAACAAAAACAATCAGAAGTATATTTTTAATTGCAAATAAAACAAAGGGCTTTTAACAGAATAACCTAATGATTCCAAGGTTTGGACTTTTCCCCTGCGTCTTCCATTTCTCATTACTTTCTGTTTAACCTTGCCAGCAAGTTTTTAGAATGTAGTGTGGGACGAAACTGTGTGGTTTCCAGTGCAAATGCCTGTTGACTTTTTTCAATACTTTTAATATTTGTGATCAGAGACCAGGCCCTAATAAAAAAAAATGAGGTGTTGCTTGACTTGGTAGTATAATCAATTTAGTTTAGTGAGCAACTTGAGACAGGAAAAGATCCAAATCCCTTGGCAGTCAGGAAATATGTAGGTTGTACTCTGGAGCCTCAGAAAATGGCACTGGAGAAGTTGTCTGTGGTCTCGAGATAAAGATGAGGTCATCTTACAATAAGATCCTGCAGGGAGGTCACCCTGGACATAGCTCTATAAAACCTCAACTCAAATGAATTCTACTGGAAGTAAGACATGTCCAGCTTCTAGTGTAGAACGCATTTTCCTAGCCCCCAATGGTTGAACTCTGACGTGGTAAAATGAGAGCACAGCAGAGATTCACTTATGTTCTCCAAACACTGTAAGAGGGCATCATGACTGCCTCCTCTGAAGCACCTTGCTTTTTAACTTACTTTTTTTTCTTTTTAGCTTTTTCTTTTCCTGTTTTTTTTTTTATCACTCTCTTTCTCTCTCTTTTTTTTTTTAAAAATTGGAATATAATTCTTTTACCCCAGTGTTCATCACAGCACTATTTACGATAGCCAGGACAAGAAACTTGTGTCCAATGACAGATGAATGGATAAAGAAGATGTGGTATATATACCCAATGGAGTATTACTCAGCCACTAAAAGGAATGAAATAGGGTCATTTGTAGAGACAAGGATGGACTTAGAGTCTGTCATGTAGAGTGAAGTAAGTTAGAAAGAGAAAAACAAATATTGTATATTAACACATTATATATTGAATCTCATCAGCTTTTTCGCTTGTAGGTAAAGAGGTTGAATGAAGCCTGTGTAGCTAATGAGATGGAGCTTTCATAGTTGAGGACCGTGTGTGCACACCTACTATATGCCTCGTGCTCTTCACTTTCCCATTGCCAGAAAATGCTTATGATAGCAATGATAGCAGTCCCTACTGTGGGCCATTGTTGCTTTGTGTCCATTGTGTTTTTCACTCCTTAAAACAAGCCCACAAGTTTCAGGCTAATCTTATCGCCTCCTCTTTTAAGATAAAGCAACTGACATGCAGTTAGCTTAACTGACCCAAGGCCACAGGCCACTATGAATCCATTCTAGGATGTTAAACGGAATATAATAGTTTCCCCACCTCTCAGTTCTGAGCTATTTCCATGAACTCCATTATGCTACTACCTTGATTTTGATTGTTAGACATACTTTTTGCTGTGGGCAAGTGATTCTTACTGTTTTCATTTTGATTTTACACTTCAGAGCCAATCTTTCACTGGTGCAAATTCGATAAAAAGATTACAACCATTTCAATGGAATCCTATAATGTTCTCAAATTTGTCTTCATCCTACAGTGATCTATTAAATATCTGAACTAATGCTAACATGTGCAGTGATTCCCTTTCACAGCCTTAGTGCTTTACTGCTTATTGGATTTTCTCTTCTTGGTCCTTTGGGGTCAGATTGTAAAAGAGCATCTACAGCCATCCCAAAATGAGAGCCGAAGCCCAGACGGTGTGCAGAGCCACGTGAGCATTCCGTGTTGGCCTGCCGTTTTTCCCCTGCTGGAGTTCTCGTTCATGAGTGATGCAATTTGAAACAAATTCCTTCATAGTGAAAGACCTAGAGAATCTCAGTGGAGAGCAACAAACATGATGAAATGTTTTAAAAAATAAGACCCTTGAGGAGGAGGTAAGAGAACTGAACATGTTAAACCTTGTGTCAAGAAGACTCAGGGGAGAAATAACTCTATAAATATGCGTGTTGATGTAGTGGACATGGTGAAAGGCAATTTTCCTCACGGTAAAGGAGGGCAGAGGAAATAGGAAGGGGGCTAAATTATAGTCAGGGAAATTAGTTTAAAATATGATATTAATACATACAGAGGTACACTGAAAATCCTGTTTCTTTCCCTTATTACTAAGGTGGTTACCTGGGAAACACATTTACTCTGTATATATGTGTGTATATATATATATATATATATATATGTAAGGCCGGACCCCAGGGGCCATGATGGGCTGCCCCTCCTCTCCCTCCCGCAGGCGGGGAAAGTCCCTAACGGAAGTCACCTCCCAAATCCAGGGGACCAATGACAGCACACTTCGCCAGCTAAAGCCGCCCCACCCCAGCCACGTAGAAGGACCTGTCAGCCCGCGACGCCTTGGCCTGGCGACCTATCCGAACCCCCGTCCATCTAGCCTGGCCATCCTTTGAAACGAGCGTACAAAAGCCCCCCACAACACGGTCCAAAAGCCACCTGCAACACAGTCCGGGCGCGGGCTTCCTCGACCTGCCTTGTTCGGGTCCGGGAACCCTGCCCGGGAGCACTTCGCCATTAAAAAGCCTGTTAGACACCCTTTTCGGGGTCCTGGTCATCTTTACCTAACAATATATATACACACTTTTCTATTAGATTGATGGTGGCAAACAGTGATAGGGGCCTGGATTGAGAGGAAGAAGATTCTTGTATGAATGGACAAGTAGGGTTTTGTTTTGGAGTAAGCCTGGAAGAATGAATCAGTTTCAACTGGTTTATAACTTCTATTTTATGTTCATAGCTCCATTTTCATCTATTTAAAAATTTATTGTTTCTGGAATAATAATAGTAGTAAACATTTCTTGAACACTTTTTAGTGCCAGGCCATTGTGCTAATAAGTGCCTTACATGCATTTGTTCATTTAATTTTCACAATGTTCCTGTAAGGTAAGAGTTATTATTACTGCCTCCCTTCCCACTCCTCCCACCACACCTCCAAAGCTGGGCATCGGTTTCCTCACTTGAAAAAAATGTTTGATATTCACAGTAAATCTGAGGGTATTATAAGTACCGAGGGACTAGAAGTCAAATGTGCTTTATGTCCTAAGATGCATGGAACAGGTTCCTAAAAGGTGAAGGGGCTCAAAATGCCCATAGAATCCCTCTTGAGAAACTCTTTGCCCTAAATAAATGCTCAAGTTCCTGAGAAGCACCCCAGCATATCTTCTGTGTGACACGAAAGTGGACCATTCAGGCTCTCCTAACTTGAGTTAGTTGCTATAAATACTGATGAACCCTACCCACTTGTAACAAGCCCCCAGATCTCATCATAGCAGTCACTAAAATGTAAATGCAATCAGTTCAGTTCAGTTCAGTTGCTCAGTCGTGTCCAACTCTTTGCGACCCCATGGACCACAGCACGCCAGGCCTCCAGGTTCAACACCAACTCCCGGGGCCTACCCAAACTCATGTCCATTGAGTCGGTGATGCCATCCAACCATCTCATTCTCTGTCGTCCCCTTCTCCTCCTGCCTTCAATCTTTCCCAGCATCAGGGTCTTTTCAAATGAGTCAGCTCTTTGCATCAGGTGGCCAAAGTATTGGAGTTTCAGCTTCAACATCAGTCCCTCCAATGAACATTCAGGACTGATTTCCTTTAGGATGGACTGTTGGATCTCCTTGCAGTCCAAGGGACTC
Organism: Oryx dammah; assembly: GCF_014754425.2. NCBI lineage: Eukaryota > Metazoa > Chordata > Mammalia > Artiodactyla > Bovidae > Oryx > Oryx dammah. Next base: position 3,605,463 of record NW_024070210.1, read on the forward strand.
TCAAGAGTCTTCTCCAACACCACAGTTCAAAATACAGTGAAAAGTGAAAGTTACTCAGTCGTGTCTGACTCTTTGCAACCCCATGGACTGTAGCCTACCAGGCTTCTCCGTCCATGGGATTTTCCAGGCAAGAGTACTGGAGTGGGTTGCCATTTCCTTCTCTTGGAAAAATACAATAGAAGGTGGTTATTGAAGCTTAAGTGGTCTGGGCTTTATCTGTAGAGTCCAGTAGTTCTCAGACATGGCAGAATCTTAAGAATCTCCTGGAAAACGTTGAAAGATCCAGGCTTCTGGGCACCAGTTCCAGAAATTGTGATGCAGTTGCTCTGAGGTGGATAGATAGCCTAGGGATCTTCTTGTTGTTATTATTCTACAAGTGATTCTGAGAATCAGACCCTGGAATCATAGACCCAGCCCTATCTCCCCCTGTATAAATGTGAGTGGTTAAGGTTGCAGAGCCAAGCCCAGCACCCAGATCTCCTTTTTTCCCCTTTCCCACCCCAAGGCTCTGTTCATTGCTTGATGCTGCTTCCGTGTGTTGGGTCTTCTTAAGGAAAATACAGAGGAAGTAAATAAAGGGTGTCCTGAATTTCTGAGATGAGTTAATACTCATGTGCCGTTTCCCTTACCATGGGCCTCCCCTCTGCATCTAGATGCAAGGTCGTTGTCTTTTATGATGATTAGCGGATGTCCAAGATTGATCATGAGCAAGGCTGGAGTCTGTAGCCACCCAGATGATTAGGAAAGCTTCTTAAATAAAACAATAGCTCTAGGTGGGCTTGTGATTGCCAAGGCGTAACATCGAGGATTTAATTTTCTTGAAGGGCTGCAGACAGTTATCAGGAAGGAGGGAGAGAGTCCAAGTCACTCTTTCATGGAAACCAGCTGATGTCTCCATGAGAGAGGCCCAGAAGAAGTTCTTTAATTTTCCTCAGCATCCACTGAGCTCCTGAGTTGCTGAAGAGAGAACACGAACTGAACAGATAACTGAGTCTGTACAAAGTATGTGTGTGTGCGTGTGTGAGACAACTAAAACCATCAAGCTGGGGGCAAAGTCCACATTAGTTTAGAAATAAGGAAACAGAAGCAACACAGCAGGAGGGGAAAGGCCTGCTTAGGTCCGGGCAGAGCTGTGATGCCGCTCTCTGCTGGCCGAGCCTGAGCTCAGACCCTCAGCTCTTCCTGTCCACCCGGAAAAGTCATGTTGCTCCTGGGCAGAACAAAGCGGAAGCCTACTCCACGGTCAGCATCCACGTGCTCTTCTGGAGGTCTTCCTTCCCAGCCTCAGGCTCACAACTCCAGATCCTGTTCATTTTAAGGCTTCAGTTCTTGCCTGAGTTTCTTTGCTTTTGGAACCTTCCCCACCTGACCATCTGCCTGACACCCCAGCCCCCGATCCGCAGGGGTTCTTTGCTCCCCCTAGTCTGCAGATGGGGCTGGGTCCCTCAGGGCTTTATCTGCAGCTTTCAGCCTGACCTCAGCCTCAGCATCAGGGTTCCAGAGTGGCTCCTAGTCACCCATATCCTCTCTTAGCCTCTGATTTAGAGCATTCTTCAGCTAGATCCTTTCTGGAGCACCTTGTTTGTATGGAAAAAAGATAGGAGCCCTGGGAGATTGGGTGGGAAGTTTGCATAGGATGGCTTTGTGCCCTGCCCCGGGCGAGTCAGAGCCGCTGTTCCAAATCTCCGAGCACAGACTTCCCTGGCTTTACCTTGTGTGATCGACTGTGCAGGCGGGCCTGGCTTCTGGAAAGGGAGGTCATCACAGCCAACCTGGCAAAGAGATCAGTTGTTGCCTCTGAGTCTCAAAGACCTCAGGCCTGGGGAAAATCAGTCACAAGAGAGTGCACTGGCTTGGCTGTTCCAGAGTCACGGGCTGAAGGGACGTAGAAGGTTAAAAAAGAGAAAGACTCACCCTGGGGACTGAGCATTATAACCAGGGAAGAGAGAGTGGACATGAAGCCCGGTTGGGTTTGGAGGCTCTCAGCGGGGAGAGAAAGCCCGGAACCCAGAGTCGGCATCCAGGGTGGAGGTCTGGGGGGCGTGAGGCCCCAGGACACAGACGACTGCCAGTAGGTGATCCTGGGACAGCCTCAACCCCTGGGCCTCCGCCCTCCGCAGAGCATGCATCAACAGAGAGGCATCCCCCTGCCCCGAAAGTAGGCTCTCAGAGACAGAGGGTGCCGGGTCTCAGAGGCTGTCTGACCCCAGAGCGATGGAAGGGCCACGGGATCCACCACCTCTGAGAGGACTGGGGCAAAGGAGAGAGCAGGCCCAGGCGACCTCGCCCGGGGAACAGGGGCCCACGCTGCGCTGGGCGGTGCAGGGGGACAAGTGTAGGCTGAAGGCGGGATGCCCAGCAGGGACAGGGACATGTCCTGATGCCAGGATGGGCAGGTCCAAGGTGAGGTCTAGGCTGACATTTCTAGAATCTACCAACACCCTCAGCTGGCGCAAACCACCTAGACACAGTCCTGGGGGAGGGGGGAAGGACGGACCGGGCCATGAAATAAATCAGATTTCCCATCACAGAAATGATGCGTGCTTAGTCTCTCAGTCGTGTCCAACTCTTTGCGACTCCATGGACTGTAGCCCACCAGGCTGCTCTGTCCATGGGATTCTCTAGGCAACAATCCTGGAGTGGGTTGCCATTCCCTTCTCCAGGGGATCTTCCCAACTCAGGGATGGAACCCAGGTCTCTCGCACTGCAGGCAGATTCTTTACTGTCTGAATCTCCAGGGGAGTCCCAAAGAAATGAAGATGATTCACAAAAGTTACAGTTTTGCTTTTTAAGTTTTTTGCCAACACAAAAGAGTCTGAGTGGAGACACTGTGCCCTTCTGCTTCACAGGTCTTACCCCCTAGAGTGCCTCCCTGGCTTCCTGGGCCAGGGAAACACAGAGACAGGTTCTCCTGGATCCTTATCCAGCCCCTTTCTTTCCTCTCACTCCTCTTTCAAGCATTTCCACGGAAGATCGCTGCCTCTGACATCCCAACAGCCTCTGTTCTAGAGCTGCTGTGACTTAATCTCTGCAAGATTAGCTTTGTTATTATCACCCTGGCTTATCTGGTGTGCTCACAGCATGTGACAGTTTGCTGAAAGGGATGTCTGTTAGGAGATGGTGGTTCTAGCAGTAGGAGGAGAGAGCGATAATGCAACTGCCTTACCACTGTCTGAACAACTGAGCAGTTTTGAGTTTGACTGATAGGTTTGTAAACAAGAAAACCCCGGGGCTGGATTCCAAGGCTTCCAAAGCAATGACACTTATCATGCTGTGCTGTCACTTTCACTAATTTAGTTAAATTCATTGACGTGAATGAATGAATGAATGGTTCAAGGCTTGTGGAAGAGTCACTAGGTGCTAGGTTCTACGTTAGATGCAAGAGATACAGACGTGAGTTACACCATGTGTGCATTCTAGGCACTTATGTTCTGATTGGAAAACAGACCTAAAGAGGCAGAAACATTTATTTTAAAATGGCTGAGTAGTTTTTTTGTGCCAAGCTCTATGGCAAACACTCAGGGAGAAAGCATGTAGTGTTGAGCCCTCAGGGTGATGGGGGCTTTGATAGGGGAATTCTCAAGGTTCACTCAATTCACTTCAATGCTTATTCTAGGATATTAGGGCTCTGTGTGTGTAATATAAAATATATATTATGGAATATCTACATATCAATGGATCAATGGGCAGACATTTTCCTGGAACAGCTTCTCAGCGTATTTCTACTTTTGGACTCTGAGTTGTGTCTATTTCTCTCTGAATTAACCATGCAGCTGCTGTTCAGTCTAAGTCATGTCCCCAAGGACTGAAGCACACCAGACTTCCCTGTCCACTGTCTCCTAGAGTTTGCTCAAACCAATGTCCATTCAGTTAGTGATACCATCCCCCTCCCTCATGCTCTGCCATTCCCTTCTCTTTTTGCCTCCAATCTTTCCCAGCATCAGGGTCTTTTCCAATGAGTCAGCTGTTTGCATCAGGTGGCCAAAGTATTGGAGCTTCACTTCAGCAGCAGTCCTTCCAGTGAATATTTAGGATTGACTGGTTTGATCTTGCAGTCCAAGGGACTTTCAAGAGTCTCCTCCAGCACCACAGTTAGAAAGCATCAATTCTTTGGTGCTCAGCTTTCTTTATGGTCCGAGTCTACCACAGCTTTGACTACATGGATCTTTGTCAGCAAAGTGATGTCTCTGCTTTTTAATATGCAGGTTAGGTTTTTGATAGTTTTTCTTCTGAGGAGGAAACATCTTTTAATTTCTTGGCTGCAGATTTTACCATAAAAATGTGCAATACAGGGACCTAATAGTTTTCTTCCCCTGGTAGCTTTTAATATCTCCTCTAAAAATGTATTAATAATTGCAGTCATTTTTTAACACTTAACATGTCCATATTCTGAATGTGGTACCTTTCTTTTCTTATTTAATAATAAGATAAACCTTGTAAAAGAAAAACTGGTGAGGTAGGAATTATTATTTCAAGAAAATGTTTCTTGGAGAGGTAAATTTGCCCAAGGTAACATAGACTCTTTGCAACCCCATGGACTGTAGCCCGCCAGACTCCTTTGTCCATGGAATTCTCCAGACAAGAATACTGGAGTGGGTAGCTGTTCCCTTCTCCAGGGGATCTTCCTGACCCAGGGATGGAACCTAAGTCTCTGGCATTGCAGGCAGATTCTTTACTGTCTGAGCCATCAGGGAAGCCCTTATCTTATTTAATAATAAGATAAACTGGTGAGGTAGGAATTGTTATTTCAAGAAAATGGTTCTGGGAGAGGTAAATTTGCCCAAGGTAACATAGTTGGTGATAGGGCCAGATTTCACCCTTGGTCTGTGTCATTCCATGTACTCAGTTATACTGAAATTTATTGAGTCCTTACTCTGTGTTTGGAACTTACCGAAGGATCCCATGCCCGTGATCTCTTTACCCTTTGAGGGGGGCACCATCTTACAGATGGAGAAACTGAGGTTCAGGAAGGGTTACTCTCCCAAGGCTGGACAGTCACTAGCTGAATTTGAACTCTGGTCTTCCTGATTTCACTAGTACCCTTGCCAGATCTAACAGCATACAGGTAACTAATCATACTTTAGTGGAAGGGAAGAAACGAATATTCATTGAATGTCTCTTTCATACCAATGCATGTATTACTTTTTCCTAAAATGACTCTCTTAGGTAAGAAATCTCTACAGGGCTTCCCAGGTGGCGCTAGTGGTAAGGAACCCACCTGTCAATGCAGGAGATGTAAGAGATGCCAGTACAATCCCTGGGTCTGGAAGAGCCCCTGGAAAAGGGCATGGCTACTCACTCCAGTATTCTTGCCTGGAGAATTCCAGGGACAGACGGGCCTGGTGGGCTACAGTCCACAGGGATGCAAAGAGTCAGACACGACTGAGTGACTTAACATGGATGCACTGTGAGAGAAGGCTCTCTGGACAGGTGGGGTTTTGCCCAACGTCATAGAGCAAATAGTGTGAACTTGATATTTTAACTGGTCTATGTTTTCCCATTATATGATTTCACTTCCCAAAGCAATAAAAATTCGTGTATAAGAATTACCTTGTGTGTTCATTCGTTTTAATTCCTGGAGGATCAGCAGAGATAAACACTTACGGACAGTTGTTGTTGTTCAGTTGCTCAGTCGTGTCTGACTCTTTGTGACCCCAATTATGGATAGTGGTAGGGATCAATTCATTTAACCCAGTGCATGATAGATTCTTTGCACAGTGTTTCTAAGCTTCCAGTTCTTGTTGCATTTACTTATAATAAGGAAGTAATTTTTATGGTGTAAGACATGGAGACAGGTTGTCTCCTGTGTATAGGACACATCCTAGTGCTGATGACTTGAAAATGCCGTATGTAGGCTTTTCATGTGAATAAATAGACAGTGAAAATGACTTTATGAGAATTCCCCGGCAGTCCCATGGTTAGAACTCTGTGCTTTCACTACCAGTTGGGGAGCTAGGACCCCACAAGCCTTGTGGCATGGCCAATTTGGAAAAAAAAAGATTTTACAATAGAAGCATCATTATAACTTAGCAAGGAATAGAAAATAAGAGACTATCCTGTATGATAAGAAAATCACGGGTGAAAATGAAAGATAATTCAGACAAGGTGATGAGAAAGATAAAAAGTGTAACAATGTCCTGATGTGTGTGTGTGTGTGTGTGTGTGTGTGTGTGTGAGTATTGTGAACATCTGCAGGGCACTGGTCAGTAACTTCCCATAATACATCAACAGGGTCACCCCTCTCAAGATGCAGATTCTGCTCTTACAGTGTTCAAGGCTAGAATGCTTAGTTAGGACGCTAGGAATTGTGAATCAACCCAAGATTCTAGGATCCCAGAAATGTTTAGAAAAGTTACAAGTTTTTCTAAACCTTCCAAGATCCTGTTTAAAAAAATTATGCCTTGTGATCCAGAGAAACAAAAACTTAACTAAATTCAACTGTTTTATTTATTGTCCATTTCTGTTTTTAAAGGAAAACCTGTACTTAGAAATTTTAATCAAATGTTCTTTTTTTATATGTTGCTTCATTTTATTCGATTCTAGAACAAGCCGATGTGTGTGTGTTTTGGTGGGAGCCTCTGCAATATTGCCACAATAAATATTACATAGCAAAACCCCACCAGACCATTTCTTTGAGCATGAGTGGTTTGAGAGTGTACTTAGAATTGCTGACTATGAAGTTATGCCTTGAGTATGTTACTGTGAAGTGAATGCTGAGACAATACACTGTCTTAATGGGTCTGGAATTGACAGTGAGTGAGAGGGGCAGGCTGAGCAAGGGGGCTGGGCAAAGGAAGTGGCTGAGGAACCAGAAGGTGCGGTCAGCTTGTCTGAGAGGCCATTCTGGGTCTTTATACCATAACTTACCCAGGGGTCATGGCCCCTGCCCCCATGCTGTAGAGGGCCCTGCTCTGGTCCTTTGCCAGTCGTGTCTTTCCCCACTGGGCTCAGAGCTCCAGAGGCAAGGAACTATGCTATACTCATTCCTTCCAAAGTCTTCTCAGGCAACCTGGTTGAGGAATTCCCTCTTCCAGGTTCCAACCCCCCCCTTCCAGGGTCTCTTCTGGGAGTCTACCTTCCTGGGCAGGTGAGGTCACTCTGCAGGCAGAAATATTTAGGCTCCTGATGTGGTCAAGGAGAAGCTGTGAGGAGAGGTGCGGCCAAAGCCTTGATTCTGGGTGGGCCGTCTGCAAATATGCACATGAAGCCTGTGCACCAGGGAGCTGGGGGTAGGAAAAAAGTGGGGTGTGCTCTGAGCTGAGGGCCAGACCAGCTCCCCCATGCTGCCACCCTGCTCTAGCATGAAGCTTCCCAAGAGTCTGAGACAGGCAAAGCTGAACGGACCTTCTGGATCATTATGAAGGCACGCTTGCGAAGGTAGAAAGACAAAATATATTTCACATAACAGTTGCTAGCTTAGTTCCTTATACCTAAAAGTCAAGAGATACGCTGCATGGGCCTTCATTTGTGCTGCTGCTGCTGCTGCTAAGTCGCTTCAGTTGTGTCCGACTCTGTGCGACCCCATGGATGGCAGCCCACCAGGCTCCCCGGTCCCTGGGATTCTCCAGGCAAGAACACTGGAGTGGGTTGCCACTTCCTTCTCCAATGCATGAAAGTGAAAAGTGAAAGTGAAGAAGTCGCTCAATCATGTCCAACTCTTAGCGACCCCATGGACTGCAGCCCACCAGGCTCCTCCGTCCATGGGGTTTTCCAGGCAAGGGCACTGGAGTGGGCTGCCAGTGCTGCAGCAGGCCCTGCAGATATTAGGGCTGAGACTAGAAGGAACTGGTGTGGTTGGGAGGGTATGGAAGGCTCTGAGAATTCCACCTGCTGTTAAATTGGAGATGCTTGTTGTTGCTGTGCAGTCACTCCGTCACGTCCAACTTGCTACGAGCTCAAAGGCTGTCTCAGGCCAGGCTTCTCTGTCCTTCGCTATTGCCAGGGGATTTGCTCAAACTCTTGTCCCTTGAGTCAGTGATGCCGTCCAACCATTTCATCCTCTGTTACTCCCTTCTCCTCTTGCCTTCACTCTTTCCAGCATCAGGGTCTTTTCCAGTGAGTTGGCTCTACCCATCAGGTGGCCAAAGTATTGGAGCTTCAGCTTTAGCATCAGTTCTTCCAGCAAATATTCAGGGTTTAGTTCCTTAGGATTGACTAATTTGACCTCCTTGTAGTCCAAGAGACTCTCAAGAGTCTTCTCTAGCACCACAATTAGAAAACATCAATTCTTCAGTGCTTAGCCTTCTTTATGGTCCAACTCTCACATCTGTACATGACTACTGGAAAACTATAGCTTTGACTGTATGGACCTTTGTCAGCAAAGTGATGTCTCTGCTTTTTAATATACTGTCTAAGTTTGTCATAGCTTTCCTTCCAAGAAGGAAGCATCTTTTAATTTCATGATTGCAGTCAATGTCCACAGTAATTTTGGAGCCCAAGAAAATAAAGTCTGCCATTGTTTCTATATTTTTCCCATCTCTTTGCTATAAAGTGATGGGACTGGATGCCATGATCTTAAATTTTTACTCTCCTCTTTCCTTCATCAATGCTCTTTAGTTCCTCTTCAGCTATTAGAGTGGTGTCATCTGCATTTCTGAGGTGATTGGATATCCCCAAAGGTGACTTACCTGTCCTCTGAGATGGGTGGAATTACAGCAGAGCAGTGCATGTCAGGCAGAGGTGAAACAGGTTCCAACTCTCTTCCCGACCTCTCCTCTCCCCACTCCCCCACCTGTGAGATGGACAGAGATATTTTCTGATTGGATAGAAACTAGATGTAATGGAAAGGGTATTCCCAGCCAGACTGATGGAGAAAGTTTCAGCACTGCTGATTATTAACCTTGATTTTCCTATTTAAAATGGGGACAATAATATTTGCTCCTGGTTATTTTGGCAATAAGATGAATTAATGTGAAGTGATGTAGCCTTAAATAGCTGTTCAACCAAGGCCACCTCCTTCCTGCTTTGATCAACAAACTAACAAACAAGCATAATTTCTTGTGTTTCATTTCCTTAGATGCTTTCCAAAAGTCTTATTTAGTTTTGAATATAATTATTATTGACATCAGACTTAAATTGAAGAAAGTAAGGAAAACCGCTAGACCATTCAGGTATGACCTAAATCAAATCCCTTATGAATATACAGTGGAAGTGAGAAATAGATTTAAGGGCCTAGATCTGATAGATAGAGTGCCTGATGAACTATGGAATGAGGTTCATGACATTGTACAGGAGACAGGGATCAAGACCATCCCCATGGAAAAGAAATGCAAAAAAACAAAATGGCTGTCTGGGGAAGCCTTACAAATAGCTGTGGAAAGAAGAGAGGAGAAAAGCCAAAGAGAAAAGGAAAGATATAAGCATCTGAATGTAGAGTTCCAAAGAATAGCAAGAAGAGATAAGAAAGCCTTCCTCAGTGATCAATGCAAAGAAATAGAAGAAAAGAACAGAATGGGAAAGACTATAGATCTCTTCAAGAAAATTAGAGATACCAAGGGAACATTTCATGCAAAAATGGGCTTGATAAAGGACAGAAATGGTATGGACCTAACAGAAGCAGAAGATATTAAGAAGAGGTGGCAAGAATACACAGAAGAACTGTACAAAAAAGATCTTCACGACCCGGATAATCACGATGGTGTGATCACTCATCTAGAGCCAGACATCCTGGAATGTGAAGTCAAGTGGGCCTTAGAAAGCATCACTACAAACAAAGCTAGTGGAGGTGATGGCATTCCAGTGGAGCTATTTCAAATCCTGAAAGATGATGCTGTGAAAGTGCTGCACTCAATATGCCAGCAAATTTGGAAAACTCAGCAGTGGCCACAGGACTGCAAAAGTCAGTTTTCATTCCAATCCCAAAGAAAGGCGATGCTAAAGAATGCTAAACTACTGTACACTTGCACTCATCTCACATGCTAGTAAAGTAATGCTCAAAATTCTCCAAGCCAGGCTTCAGCAATATGTGAACCATGAACTTCCTGATGTTCAAGCTGGTTTTAGAAAAGGCAGAGGAACCAGAGATCAAATTGCCAACATCCACTGGATCATGGAAAAAGCAAGAGAGTTCCAGAAAAACATCTATTTCTGCTTTATTGACTCTGCCAAAGCCTTTGACTGTGTGGATCACAAGAAACTGTGGAAAATTCTGAAAGAGATGGGAATACCAGATCACCTGACCTGCCTCTTGAGAAATCTGTATGCAGGTCAGGAAGCAACAGTTAGAACTGGACATAGAACAACAGACTGGTTCCAAATAGGAAAAGGAGTCCATCAAGGCTGTATATTGTCACCCTGCTTATTTAACTTCTACGCAGAGTACATCATGAGAAACGCTGGACTGGAAGAAACACAAGCTGGAATCAAGATTTCCTGGAGAAATATCAATAACCTCACATATGCAGATGACACCACTCTTATGGCAGAAAGTGAAGAGGAACTAAAAAGCCTCTTGATGAAAGTGAAAGAGGAGAGTGAAAAAGTTGGCTTAAAGCTCAACATTCAGAAAACTAAGATCATGGCATCCGGTCCCATCAGTTCATGGCAAATAGATGGGGAAACAGTGGAAACAGTGGCTGACTATTTTTTTGGGCTCCCAAATCACTGCAGATGGTGGCTGCAGCCATGAAATTAAAAGACGCTTACGCCTTGGAAGAAAAGTTATGACCAACCTAGATAGCATATTCAAAAGCAGAGACATTACTTTGCCGACTAAGGTCCGTCTAGTCAAGGCTATGGTTTTTCCTGTGGTCACAGTTGGACTGTGAAGAAGGCTGAGCGCCAAAGAATTGATGCTTTTGAACTGTGGTGTTGGAGAAGACTCTAGAGAGTCCCTTGGACTGCAAGGAGATCCAACCAGTCCATTCTGAAGGAGAGCAGCCCTGGGATTTCTTTGGAAGGAATGATGCTGAAGCTGAAACTCCAGTACTTTGGCCACCTCCTGTGAAGAGTTGACTCATTGGAAAAGACTTTGATGCTGGGAGGCACTGGGGGCAGGAGGAAAAGGGGACGACCGAGGATGAGATGGCTGGATGGCATCACGGACTCGATGGACGTGAGTCTGAGTGAACTCTGGGAGTTGGTGATGGACAGGGAGGCCTGGCGTGCTGCGATTCATGGGGTCACAAAGAGTCGGACACGACTGAGCGACTGAACTGAACTGAACTGAGCTGAACTGAATATGAACACGCTCAGAAAAAGTTTTGAAAAGAGACTTGAAACGTTGTGCTTTAGTGCTGCAGAACTGCTGTGGGGCAAGGAAGCCCCTTAATTCTCACCCGCTGAGTGACCAAGGCCTCTCCCCAGGGCTCAACCATTCTGAGGGGCAGGTCTCTGTGTCTTCGATAGATCAACATTGGCTTCATCTCAGTTACTGGATTTTGATTTATTTCCAGGATTACCTGGACTGAGTTCAATGCCAGAGCAGCACTTGGAATGATGGACAGTCCCATGGACTTCATTTTCTTTAAATGTCGCATGTCCTAATGTTCCAATTTTTCTGAGCAGACAGTAGTATGATGGTGAATTTTATGTCTCCACTTGGTTAAGCAAGAGTACTGAGCTATTCAATTAAACGCTGACCTGGGTGTTGGTCTGAATGTATTTTGTAGATGTAGCTAGTCCATCAGTGGATTTTAAGGAAAGGAGATTATCCTTCATAATCTGGGGGTGCGTCATACAGTCAGCTGAAAGATTAAGAGCAGAACTGAGGTTTTTGTTCTGAGATGGAAAAAAATTATGCCACTGAATGAAACTCGTGTCCTAGTTTTCAATCTGTTGGCCCACCATGCAGATTTCAGACTTGCCAGCCCTTGATTTTTCCCCCATCTCTCTCTCCTTTCCTCCCTCCCTCTCTCCTTTCTTTCCTCCTTCCCTCCTTTCCTCACTTCCTTCCTTCCTTCCTTTAATCTATCTTCTTCAAACTGGTTCTCATTCTCTGGTAGAACTCTGACAGATGCAGATTTTGGTAGCAAGAGTGGTTCTAGAGGCCTTGAATCTTGAATATGAGCTTCTGAATTGAGTTGAGGTTTTCTGGAACTGGTTCTCTAATCTGATTAGATTGACCAGATTTAAAGGCACTAATAACTCTGTTTCCAGTAATAAAGAGGCACTGGTCTATGGCATGATGTAGCAATAGAGATACCCAAAATACTGCCACTGGATACTCCCAATCAAGTGTGTATAAAAGACAAGGTTATGGGTGACCGTCTATTTTGGAGAATCATTAGTAGAGACTATCAGATGCAGTGTGATTTCAGTTGGCAAGGCCAGCAATGCACCTTCACTGTCCCACCTCAGGAGTACATCGACTCTCCATCCCTATGTCATACTTCAGTCTGCAGGGACCTTGACCAACGTTGTCTTCCATCACACTATTCCATCACACTGAGGCTCCTATGCTGATTGGTCAGTGTATGCTCTTAGGATTTTGGGACAAAGCCTTGGCATCCTCTGTAGATAACTACTCTCCTTTTGACAAAGAGCATGTGGCTTGCTACAGAGCCTAAAAAAAAAAAAAAAAAAAACCAGAATACTTAACCATAAGTTGCCAAATATCCATTTGGTCTTACCTGTGCATCATGAATTTGCTCTTTTCTGACCCTCTGAAACCAAGATGGAATGCATTCAATTTCTACAAGATCAGACCCTGAAGGTATAATAAGTTACATGAAGTGACCCAAATGCCCATGTTCCCTATTCCTGCTATAGCTCCTTCTTTCTTCAAATCTGTACCTATGGCCCCATAGGGAATTCCCTAGAGCCAACTGACCAAAGAAGAGAGAGAGAAAAAAAATCTAATTTATAGGTGATTCTGCCTGATAATCAGGCCCCAACTACAAATGGAGAGTTGCAGCACTCCTGCCTTTCAAGGCACGTCCTTGTGGGACAGTGGTGAGTGGAGATCCTCTTGTGGTTACTCATTTAGCTTGGAGAGAGAAATGGCCAGAGAAATGAGTCTGTGCAGATTTCATATGTTGCCGCCAGTGGTTTGGCTTGGTCAGGGACTTGGAAGGAAAATCATTGGAAAATTAGTGACTCTATCTGGGGAAGACATATGTGGGTGAATGTCTCTGAATGGTTGAAGAACATAAAGCTACTTTGTGAATGCTCGCTGAAGGTTGACATCTACAGAGGAGAATATTAATAATTGATTGAACAGGATGACCTGTTCTGTGGATACAGTCAGCCTCTTTTCTTAGCCATCCATTTCACTGCCCAGTGGACCCATGAACAAAGGGTGTATGGAGGCAGGGACTCAGCAACATGAACTTCACTCGGCGAGGTTGACCTGACTGTAGTCACTACTGAGTGCCCGGTCTGCCAGGAGCAGAACTGAGTCCCCTGGATGACCTTTCCCTGGGGTGACAAGCCTGGTGGCAGGTTGATTACATTAGACCCCTTCCATTAGGGATGGGGTAGTGCTGTGTTCTTATTAGATGTAAACTGTTGTGTAGAGGATGGATAAACAACACAGTCCTTCTACACAACATGGGGAACCGTATTCACTATCCTGTGCTAAGCACAATGGAAAATAGAATTTCTTAAATAGCTGGAGAAAAAGAAGAGCTATTTACTCTGGATACGGATTGTGTTCCCTGCATTCAGTGCTTCTGTGGACATACGGAATTCCTTGTCTCTCATAGTGATATTCCAGACAGACTTGCTTCTGATCAAGAAAATCACTTCATGGTAAATGGAGTCCAGCAATGGGCCTCTGCTTGTGGATTTCGTGCATGGCTTTGCCATGTTCCGCATCTTCCTAAAGCAGGTCCAACAGTAACATAGCTTTTTGAAGACTGAATTATGAATATAATGCCATGAGGTGGTAAGACCTTGTGGGGATTTGGAACACTTGGAACAGTGTTATCCAGCAGGCTGTATATGTGCTGAATCAGCATCTAATAGGTGAACCAGTATTCACATGTCCAGGAAACAGGGTACAAATAGGAATGACATTATTTACTAATACGATTATCCCTGATGATCCACCAGCACAAACTTTTGCTGCCTGTCCCTGTGCCCTTATTCTCTGTGGTTCTAGAGGTCTTATTTCAGAGGAGAGGAATGCTTCCAACTAACAGACTTGATGGTGACTTCAGTGAACTGGAAGTGAACATTGCTACCACGTCATTGTTGGTTCCTCATGCCTCTGAGTCAACAAAGAAGAGAGTCCTGTGCAGGCTGGGTTTATCAATCTAGACTCCTGTGGGGAAATGGGGCTGCTACTACCCGGTGGAGGCAAGGAAGATTATGTCCAGAGTACAGGAGATCTCCTAGGGTGTGTTTTAGAACTACCATGACCTGTGATTAAAGTCAATGGAAAACTGCAATGACTAATTCAAGCCAGACGGCTAATGGCCCAGACCCTTTAGGAAGGAAGCTAAAAGTCAAGGTCAGCTCAGGTGTTTGCAAAGGCAAAGAGAAAATGGAGAGGGTTGTGGAAGAAAGTAGTTACAAATTCTAGCTATGACCATGTGACCAGTTGAAGAAGCAAGGACTGTAATTTTTATTAATATAATTTTAATGAATATTTTCGTTTGTGTGTATATAGGAGTGTGTTCACATATATAGTATTTTTGTTGTCTTTACTCTCACTCCTTTTCTGTCTAACATAGATGCACTCATAATAGTTATGTTTATATCATAGTATTTAAGTACTTAGGATATCAAAGAGAAGTATAATACCCACATTGCATCCTCTTCTAAGGAAAAGGTTAGTGCATTTTTGGTTGAATACAAGATAGTTGTATCATATTAGACAGAAGTGTTACTCTTTTTTGGTCTTTACTTGGAGGTTCAGTTCAGTTCAGTCACTCAGTCATGTCTGATTCTTTTCGACCCCATGGACTGCAGCACACCAGGCCTCCCTGTCCATCATCAACTCCCAGAGCTTGCCCAAACTCATGTCCATCAAGTCGGTGATGCCATCCAACCATCTCATCCTCTGTTGTCCCCTTCTCCTCCTGCCTTCAATCTTTCCCAGCATCAGGGTCTTTTCCTGTGAGTCATCTCTTCATATCAGGTGGCCAGAGTATTGAAGTTTCAGCTTCAGGATCAGTCCTTCTAATGAATATTCAGGGTTGATATCCTTTAGGATGGACTGGTTGGATCTCCTCACTGCCCAAAAGTGTTGTTTAAAGAGGTGAGTATAGGTGTTAAGTTGATAAGGGGTGGACTGTGATTTTTTTTAAGACTTTTTTTTTGAAGTAGACCATTTTTAAAGTCTTTATTGAATTTGTTACAATATTGTTTCTGTTTTTATGTTTTGGGGTTTTTTGGCTGCGAGGCATGTGGGATCTTAATTCCCTGACCAGGGATCGAACCCACGCCCCCTGCATTGGAAGGCAAAGTCTAAACCATTGGAGAAAGCTTGACGGTGATGTTTTGTGTGTCACTTGGCTAGGTTATAATACCAGTTATTCAATAAAGCATTGATTTAGGTGTTACTGTGAAGGTATCTGGATGTGGTTAATATCTACAATGAGTTGATTTTCAAAACAGGAGACTGTCTTAATAACCTGGGCAAGCCTCATCAATCAGTTGAAAGACCTTCAGAGCAAAACTGAAGAAGAAACTCTGCCTCTGGATGGCAGCATCAGATTTTGTCTGAGAGTTTCCAGCCTGTTGGCTTGCTCTAGAAATTTAAAACTTGCCAGTGCCTACACTGTGGAAGCCAATTCTTTAAAGTTATCTATACTATATAAAATATATAATTATATATATAATATATATATCTCACCCACTTTATTTCTCTGGTATAACCCTGGCTAATGGAAATAGCAGAGTATATATGCAATGTTAAGCATATCACGAAATACAAAACTATTATACTATTATATTAGGCAAAATGCTATCCTGAGGAATCATAATGCTGAAAATTCAAGAACATACATCTTCTGCCTAGGAAAGATGCTTTGAAAAGATTTGCAGGTCATGTATCACTCAAAGCAATATTAATTATAAGAGCAACCACTTACGAAACATCCATTTATATAAGCTAGCCTTGAAACTGAGGGCTTTACATTTACTTATAATTTTTAAAATGTTGCAAAGTAAATATCATAATCACTAATCTATAGAGTATAAAATTGAGCTTCAGAGAAATTGGAAATTTTCCCCAAGAACACAATTGTGAAAGGCAGTACAAGGACTTGAACTCAGCTCAGCTTGACGCCATAGGTTTTGCTCTTCGTAAAACAGAGCACAGTTTTCCAGCCCAGAGTTCCCAGAAGGCAGCCCCAGGTGTGTGGGGTTGAGCAGCAGCCCTCACGGGTACAAGCGGCACGAGTGACTGGCAGCGTCGCCTTGCACATCTCAGTGTTCGGGTAACTGTAGCAGGGTGTGTGGCGGCCCCTGCACAACTGCTATGCTGTGCTCTTGGTGTAATAACCAACTCTGATGGGCGCAGTGGGAAGACGCCAGTGCTGGTGGGGTTGTGTATCCATTCTTGAGATAAGTCTAGGTGACGTGTCTTTTCACACTCAGGGCCATAGTTGAACCTCCCAAATGACACAAGGACAGTCATATGATGTGGGACAGACGAAGGCATACTTTCAGTGAAACCTCTGGTTTTCTGAACCTAAGGCTCTTGGCTAGGATATTTCACTCTGAAATTTCTAATCCTTGGGATACATACAGACAAATAATCGAGGCTGAGAACATTGAAATTTAGAGGTCAAGCTGAATTCAGTTAATGAGGCAGCTCTGGGATAGCAAAGAGAACACTTGACTGGGAGTCAGGAGACCAAGACGGGAGAACTGACCTGTGCCTTACCAAGCACCATCAAGTTGTCCAGATCACTTCCTATTCCTGAGGCTCATTGCTCCATCTATGAAGGGGGTGGAAAATCCCTTGCGATGGCTGTGGGATCCTAATTGAATGAGAAATACAGTATAAACATAATAAAGGAGGACTCGTCTTGAGAAGTGTCTAGCACAACTGACATGTAATAGATGCTCAGTGTCCCGTGCCACTGAGTAAGCACTCCCCTCCTGAGAGCTCAGTGAAGCTCGTTCACTGGCACGAAGGTCCTAGTGGGAGAGCGATTCTCTCCCACCCGGGAAACCACGAGGATGATCCTCTTCCCACTCCAGGCAGGCCCATGACCTAGACTCAACCTGGTTGGCCACACTCTCCAGGGACTGGAGTTGCTGTGCAGTCGCTCAGTCGTGTCCGACTCTGTGCGACCTCATGGACTGCAGCACCCCAGGCTTTCCTGTCCTTCACCATCTCCCAGAGCTTGCGCAGACTCACGTCCATTGAGTCAGTGATGCCATCCAACCATCTCATCCTCGGTCGTCCCCTTCTCCTCCTGCCCTCGATCTTTCCTGGGTCTGGAGAGAGTGATGCGAAATCAGAAGAACGAGACTGTTCCGTGGCAGCTGAGGCTTCCTGATCAAGCTGTTTTAGTTACTGTACGATTGGTGTGCATTTTCTTTCCAGCCTTGGTCCCTTTGGAGATTATTGTTTCTCTACTTAATCCCAAGTCCAATTCTTTAGATTCTCACAGATTGTGTTAGCAGCAGCACTCTCTCCATCGATATCCTTCCAAATAAATCCTCCTTTGCTTAAGTTAGTTGGAGTTGGCTTTTACTGCTTGCCACTGGGACCTTGGCTGACACATGGCAAGAACTGACATGAAAGAACCGGTAGGCTAGGACTCACTGTACTGTTTACGTATTTCATTGGGTTTGGTGGCTTTGTAATCACGGGTGTGGGCATAAAACTCCAATTTACTTCTCTAATGAGCTTTTCAGTGATTGACCTGCTCCTAATTTGCTGTGCATTATTATAGCCAATGCTGCCTACTACCGGAAGACCTTGCTTTGACCTCATAAGAAAACATCACTCAAAATCAACTGGAGGAAAGCAAAACATGCGGCCCAGAGGCAGAGAAGAAATTCACTACGTGTGTGTTTCAGGGCTCACTGTGTCCTTATTACCGTCTCGTTCCTAATACACTAACATGTCTTGTACCTTTGACCACTGTTTAACATGATCAGACAAATATTATTTTAAAAGGTACATTCTGAGTTAAAAATGACCCTCCTTCTTGGGTGTGTTTTGTGGTTTCTGCAGCTGGAGGTTATAATAGGCCATTTGATTAATGAGCTGTTTTATTGGGATGCAAATAATGCCTAATGTCATAAGACCCATATGTTGTACATTACGGAGGCATAAAACTTACCTTGGCACAAAATGGAAAATTTAAAGCATCTCTCTTGAAAAATATATCATGCTCAACAAATAGCATGTGGATATCCCTGGTATTTATGGAACTGATGAATGCTGTGCCAGATTTGTTTAGTTTGAGCGCTGACTCTGATCGTGTGTGTGTGTTTTCTTTTTTCATCAGAAGTACCTTTATGCTTCTCTTCTTTCTCAGTCTGTTCAAATTAGTCAAAAAGAGCCAAACAGCTGGTTCTGATAACACACAGTAGCTATAACCTGCACAGTTTAGAACTAAAATGCTTAGATACTGGAAAGAAAAGGTAATTATAATAAAAGCAGCAGCTGGAGATTAGAGATGTAATTGCTCATGCATTACCAGAGAGGAAGGGCTTAAGAGAGACATGTAAATGCCCAGTCTCAGAGCAACATAATCCTCCAGGGGTATAAAAGCTAACAATGCATTGGCTATAAAGCATGGTGGAGGCTGAAGTTTGGGATGGAATGAGATGCAAGATTTCACATCCAGTGAAACATTCTTTACACCAGACAAAGCCGATCAGCCATCTTCCCTGAACCTTCACACGGGTGACCACTTTCTACCCTCCAGCTTCTGCTCAAGCATCATTTTACAAAGAACTTTTCTCTAGTTACTTCCTGGGCCCCCACGGTCACTCTCATTCGTATTACCCCATTTTACCATCATTTTGAAAATTTTACTCTCCGAATCATCCTGTTGATCTGTTGTGCTTACTTAATATTACGCATCTCACCACGGGAAACAGGCTGCACGTCAGACTTATTTCCAGCAGGAGACGCAGGCCAGTGCCTGGAATGCAACAAGTGCTCAAAAGAGCAGCTTCTTGACACTCCTGACTGATTCCTGTTCTCCAAGAAGAGAAAAAGGAGATGTCTGTCTGGATTGGTCACATAAGATTTAGGTTGAAATAACTTCCCGGAAGAGATGCTGGATTAGAAAAAGGAGGCATCGATTTTTGCTGCTATATGGGAAAGTTTTCTCTGTCCCTGACAAAACGGAAGCCTCCGTGGGGAGTTTAGGGGAGAATGGATGCGTGTATATGTATGGCTGATACAACATCGTTAGTCTGCTGTGCCTGCCTGCCTGCTAAATCGCTTCAGTCGTCTCCGATGCTTTGCAACCCTGTGGACTGTGGCCTTACAGGCTCCTCTGTCCATGGGATTTCAATATAAAATAAAAAGTGAAATACACTCACCCACACATGTATATATAGAATGCTGAATTCGGAAAGTTAGGATAACGATAGTTCCTCTTCCTTTTAAGGGATCCTGTGATGCTTAACTCAGAGAATCCTTATAAACTTGACATGGCAGCACCAGGCACAGAGTTAAGCTTTTGGCAACTGTTAGCTAGCATTAGTCTTTCACTGTTTATTGCTAGAGTACTCACAACAGTACTGATGATGACAGTGGTGGTGTAAGTCAGAGTTCTCAAGAGAAACAGCATTCATATAAAGAGAGATTTGTCATGAGGAATTGGCTTGTGTGATCTGGAGGCTGAGAAATCCCACAACCTACCATCTGCAAGCTGAGGAACCAGGAAAGCTTACAGCATAAATTACTGCTTGAACAGAAAGTCCCGACAACAAGGAATGTCAGTGATGGAAGTCACAGTCCAAGGGCAGGGGCAGACTGATGTCCAGCCCTGCCTGGGGAGAGAGAGGGAGAGAGTTTCCCTTCCTCCACCCTTTTGCTCTACTCAGACCCTCAGTGGATTGGGTCATGCTTCCCCTCCCCACATTGGGAAGAAAAATCTACTTTTAGTTTCTCAGGTAGTAAAGAATCCACTTGCTAAGGTAGGAGATGCAAGAGATGTGGGTTCAATCCCTGGGTCAGGAAGATCCCCTGGAGTAGGAAATGGCAACCCACTCCAGTACTCTTGCCTGGAAAATTCAATGGACAGAGGAGCTTGGTGAGCTATAGTCCATGGGGTCACAAAAAGTCAGACCAGAATGAGCAGCTGAGCACACACACACAGAGTCTACCAACTAAAATGCTATCTCATCCGAAACACTCTCACAGACGTGTCAGAAAGAATACTTAACTAAATTTCTGGGAATCTCGTGACACAATCAAGTTGACATACAAAGTTACCCATCACAATTATGCTGAAATATCACCCCAGGGAAGATTTAATCAACACAAAGGAGAGTCCATTGACCAGAAAGGGATTTAACTTGGCTACGTTAATCTACAACTTCTTGCAACATTTCAAAATTAAAATGTCAAAAACCTGTGTGTCTGTTAGTCACTTATTCACGTCTGACTCTTTGCAACCTCTTGGACTGTAGCCCGCAAGGCCCCTCTGTCCATGGGATTCTCCAGGCAAGAATTCTGGAGTGGGTGGGTCTCCTGCATTGCAGGCAGATTCTTTACCATCTGAGCGATAAACCTAGCCAAGACATAATTGCACAGATTATTAAGATAGTCTGTCTGGTATGAAAGTAGGACTGCGCCCATCGTGTGTGAATTATGACTTCATCAAGAACTAGGAGGCTATAACAGCCCCAGCAGGTGTAATGCCACAGGAAGCAAGCTCAGAAAGCTCTTTCAGATCACGTGTTTGCCTCTGGGTCATCGGGTTGTCATTAGGAACATTATTTCTGAGCGTTATATTAGTGCTTGCTTAGATATTTCTGTGTCAGGGGAATCGTGCCTATGCTAGCTCATTCGACAGCATTTTATTCTGTACCTTTAATAAGCCTGCTCTTTAAGAAAATGTATATTTCAGATTCCTTATACTTACAAAGCACAAGATATGCAGGCTTGATTCTTAAGCTTTCTACGGGTACAGTGATGAGAAATGTGATCCTTCTTAAGTCCCACTCTTTAAGCAAAGTTGAGAATTTGTTGCTGTTTCTTTTCTCGTTGAGAGTATTTTACTTTCTACCCAGGTGTGTCTTGCCTTTCAGAAGGTTGGAGCAGGGGGCTGTCCCAGGTGAGGGATCCTGAAATATTGCCTCACTGGTTCACTGCATGCCAGGCCACAGGACCGACTTTTGCACAGTAAAATTCTGGTGGGCTCCTCAAAGGGGCCCATTTCTTCAGATGAACAGGTGCTCTTTAATGTCAGAAGAATTGTGTGGTTAAAAAAAGGTCTTTATTTACAGACATTAAAAAATATGTCTTAAAGCATAGACCCCTGAAATTCAAAACAAAAGGAGTGTAGTAAATGAAAAATCCTAGTTTATGGTAAATATCCCCTTTCAGTGTAACACACATTAGGTAATAAACCCCCAGGGATATGAAAACAGTTGATGTTCACGTTATTTATGTGATATATTTACTTTGAACCATTTCTGCACGGGGCTTCCCAGGTGATATTTGGGCTTCCCTCGTGGCTTAGTTGGTAAAGAATCCTCTTGCCAGTGCAGGAGATGTCATTTGATCCTGGGTTGGGAAGATCCCCTGGAGAAGGAAATGGCAACCCACTCCAGTATTCTTGCCTGGAGAATCTCCATAGACATAGGAGCTTTGCGGGCTGCAGTTCATGGGGTCGGAAAGAGTCGGAAACGACTAAGCACACACATTTCTACATGGGAAATAAAAATCTAATGTTTTATGTTCTTTTAAACATTATTTAAGTTTGTTAGTGAATCGAGGCATGACTTAGCTAATATTTTATCCTCTTGCCCAAAGAAACAAGCAGGCACTGGTCAGCATTTACATTTTATTAGACCTTTTGTTGGATCTTGTGAAGCTGAAGCCCCAAAACTTTGGCCACCTGATGCGAAGGTCTGACTCACCGGAAAAGACCCAGATGCTGGGAAAGATTGAGAGCAGGGTGAGAAGGGGGTGACAGAGAATGAGCTGGTTGGATGGCATCACCGACTCAATGGGCATGATTTTCAGCAAACTACGGGACGTAGTGAAGGACAGAGAAGCCTGGCGTGCTGCAGTTCATGGGGTCACAATGAGTTGGGCATGACTTAGCAACTGAACAACAACAACAGGTCGTTTGTAGTCTAGCATGAGTGATGGCGGAGAGGGGAGCTGAACGAAGGTGAGATACCTCATCTGGGCACAGAATTCCCAGTTGTCACAGAGCTAGTGGCTTTTTCTAGAGGCAAACAGTGAAGGTGGTTTTTTTTTTTTTGGCCTGTAGGTCCCAGCAGAAGAAAGAAGGGTAGAGGAACAGGGGAAGCTTCAGAAACAAGGGGAGAGATGAACACTGCCTCAAGCAAGAAAACAGGAAAACCGTCCTAGTTAGGAGAAAGCTGCAGGCCTTCCCCAGTGGCTCAGCAGTAAATAATCTGCCTGCAAACCAGGAGATGTGGGTTCAATCCCAGGGTTGGGAAGGTCCCCTGGAGAAAGGAAATGGCAACCCACGCCAATATTCTTGCCTGGAAAACCCCAATCCAAGGGGTAGAAAAAGAGCTGGACATGTCTGGGCAGCTAAACAGCAACAAAGATGGAAGACAAGTGCCCGCAACCAGGTTACCTGTGGTTCCAGGCGGATGAGCTTGTGCGCGATGAACCACGGTCCCCCCCTTAGTGGCTGAGAGTTTCAGCCTTCCCGGGGAGGGGAGTCTCTCAGTTCCCACGTAACCAACAGTCCCTTCTCTCTCCAGTTTGTTCCCCTTAGTACAGTTCTTTCTTTCTTAGAACTGATGTTTATCAAAATAACGCAAGCTATAGTTTGAGTCAAATATTAAGAGATTTATAATGAAAAACAGCCGCAGGCAGAAATGTAGCTGGGAAAGGTGGAGAGAGTCAAGATCAAGAGACACCTTGGTCTGTCTGTCTCTTTGTCTCGACCTTGTGATCCTGTACCAGCGTCTCCCACTGGCTGGTCCCTACCAGAAATGGGAGCCTGGCCAACGCATTCCAAAGGGCAGGAAACAGATGCAGAGAGAATAAGGGAAATTGGTGCAAAAAAAAAAAAAAAAAAGGCAAAAAATCTTTCCCAGCATCTGGGTCTTTTTCAGTGAGTCAGACCTTCGCATCAGGTGGCCAAAGTTTTGGGGCTTCAGCTTCAGCAAGATCCAACAAAAGGTCTAATAAAATGTAAATGCTGACCAGTGCCTACTTGTTTCTTTGGGCAAGAGCTTACGCCTATTTACAAGGGCTACTTGGAGACTTACATGAGATAAATAGAATAAGCGCCCAAGCAAAGTAATTGGCATATAATGGGTCCTCAAAATATGTTTGTTTTTTTTTCCTTCACTCGCCTCTTTCCCCTTTCTCACTAATCAAAATCTGCTCTCCAGAAACTGATTCATTTGTGGCATAACCTGTTTTAAAATGCATTTTCACAAGAATGAGACTAATTCAAAGCATTTTGAATACTTCAGATGTTAGGAACTCAGTGAGTGGCATTTGGGCAGAGGGGTAGGAGAGGTTTGTCTCCATTTGCAGAGTTCCTGGCAAAGGAAACTGCTTGTCTCATTTATCCTGCCTTGAGAGTGAAGGTCTTTCCCCAACTATTCAAGTGCCCGTAGGACTCAGGGTGGCTGTTCCCACAGGAAGGTGCTGAAATCTGAAAATGTAGGTCATAAATCTCTGGATACTGGGAAGCCTAGTTACCCCAGAATCCCGTCCCACCACATGCCAACAATTCCACTGCGATGGACCCCTTCCGTGTTTACTGGCCTATTTGCAACCACCACGTGCCACTCAGTCAGTGTTGAAGAAATGACTCCCTCCCTTCTGAACCTTGTTTCCTGCTAGTACTGTGGGTTTTGATGAGATGCTCCCTTCTTTTTACTGTTAACTATTGATGCTTTCAAACTGTGGTGCTGAAAAAGACCTTTGAAAGTCCCTCAGACTGCAAGGAGACCAACCCAGTCCCTCCGAAAGAATATAAACCCTGAATATTCATTGGAAGGACTGATGCTGAAGCTCCAATCCTTTGGCCTCCTTATATGAAGAGCTGACTCATTGGAAAAGACCCTGATGCTGGGAAAGATTGAAGGCAAAAGGAAAAGGGGGTGGCAGAGGATGAGTTGGTCAGATAGTGTCACTGACTCAATGGACATGGATTTGAGCAAACTTCAGGAGATAACAGAGGACAGGGAAGCCTGGCGTGCTGCAGTCTATGGGGTCACAGAGTCAGACACAGCTTAGCAACTGAGCAGTAACAACTTCCTTTTCTCCTCCCCACACTATTAACCTTTCAGTGCGTTAAAGTGCTCCCTGGGTTATCAGTGGAGCAACTGCGTGGAGCAACTGTGTGGTCCAAGCAGTCATGGCATCTTTCTGGCAGAGGGAAAGGGTTTCCCGTGTTACAGCATCTGCCTCAGTTCCTGGATCCTGGGCTCAGGGATTTTGACCCCTCTCTAGAAGACTTGCCTGCCCCCTGGAAGGGAGTTCACCTGGGAGTTGGTCTGGGCTTCCCACTGGGACCCAGCCCAGCCCCTAACCACACGGGCCCTGTGGACTGTCATTTTCTCACCAGACTCCCCTCCACCCACCCATAATCCACTCCTCTCAGGTTCCTCGTTAAAGCAAAAATCGTCAGGTTCGTTTAATGTGGCTTTTTGTGTTTCATTTCCTTTGTTGGTTAAAAAAATGTTGCCAGTGAAACATTTTATAAGATTTCTATACAGTGCATACATTTTGAACATTTTGTTCCTATTAACATAAAATATTATTCTCATTTCCTCTCGTGTTGGGAAGAAAGAAAAAAAGCGTTCTAAAAATTAAAAATAATTTCTTTGTTATGAAGGAGGTATGAATGATTTATGAGCATAATAAAGGCAAGTCTCTTTGGTCAACATTATGAATTTGAAAATAAGACTGCTTTTCAGATTTTTAAAATGACTTAGAGGACAGTAGGCACTAAAGTAACAAAGGAGACCCAGTTATAATGGGAAACCCATTTCCCTTGACTTTTTCTCCCCAGGAGATGTAGCATTTCTTTCTACCTCTGGAAACAAAATAGAGTCATCCTAGGGCATGGTCAGCCCACTGAAGCGGAAGCTCCAATACCCTGTCCACCCTTGGACAGCAAGGAGATCAAATCAGTCAACCCTAAAGGAAATCAGTCCTGAATGTTCATTGGAAGGACTGAGGCTGAAGCGGAAGCTCCAATACTTTGGCCACCTGATGCTAAGAACTGACTCATTGGAGAAGACTCTGGTGCTGGGAAAGATTGGAAGCAGGAGGAGAAGGGGAGGACAGAGGATGAGATGATTGGATGGCATCATCGACTTGATGGACATGAGTTTGAGCGAGCTCTGGGAGATAGCAAAGGATAGGAGAGCCTGGCGTGCAGCAGTTCAGGGTCACAAAGAGCCAGACTCGACTTAGCGCCTGAACAACAGCAAGGGCATGGTCAAAGGAGGTCCATGTCAAGTAGCTTGTTTCAGAATACGTCTGTGAGTCACCTGCATTTGTACAGAAATGTGTTTTAAAATGTCCTCTGGGGTGGAGGAGCAGTCCTGGAATCGGGTTCCAGCCCTGGTTGCGGAGTTAAGATCCCACATGCCTCGTGGCCAAAAAACCAAAACATAAAACAGAAATAATACTGTAGCAAATTCAATAAAGACTTAAAAAATAAGACAAAAAAAAAAAACCCTCAAAATATTTCCCTCTGTCATTTTGATATGTCCTTACCGATCATTTCTAACTGAGTTGCTGTATCTTGCTAGCGTCACCCATGCTGACTGACTCGTCCCGCCATGAACTTCATCCCAGTGACCTGGAGCCCTGGTTTCTCCTGCACACTGACTCTCTAGCAACTCTCTGATTCTGCTTTTCTGTTGTATGTGTTCTTGGGTATTCCCACTTTCCCCAGGCTCTGTGTGTGAAATTCCACTCTCTGTAGAGTGAGGGGCTCTGAACTTGGTTTTCACTTCTGGGTCTCGTGATTCCCAGCCCAGCACTCTAGTTCTGTAAATACTCGATTATGCATGAAGCTGGAGGCATCACCAGGGGAGGCTGGCAGACTGGCAAGGGGCCCTCTCAAGGGGCATTTCCTAGGTGAATTCACCCGAGTTTGAGGTCAGATACCTGGCGATGTATGCTCAGAAACCAGATTCTCTTAGCATATCAAGAAGATGCTGGGAATGGCCTCATGCCCACCAGCTGGTGAGGCTGGGGCAGACCCTGGCAGTCCAGTTCCTGTTTGCAAGAGAAACCCCACTTTGCACTGTGGCTGGCTCACTGCTGGGAGAAGGGACTTGCATGGAGAGACTATGACCTCACTAAGAGAGACTCAAGTGTTCAACAATTTATTGAGTACCGAGTTCAGGGCAGCCTCTGTTTGGGTACTGGGGGTGCAGCGGTGTGGACCAAGCAGGAGTGGATCCCTGCGCTCCAGGAGAGCGCCTGTTCTAGTCCCTAGCCCGGAGGTCTGGGTCTCTCACGCCTGGGAACAGCCAGCGTATGGAGTTCTGTTGTCTCTGCTCAGAGCTTCGCACACTCACCCCAAGAATGAAGGCGCACCACAGCGGTCCTTTGCAGGAGTAGCTTAAAGAAAGGGCATTGTGTGTGAAATGTTTTTCATGCCTTCGATTTTAACCCAGAGAATTCTAGGCGTGAGAATAAGGACGATATTTATTACCTTGCTATGGCTTCCTCTCTTCTCCGATTCTACTAACTAAAGAAAAGCTCTTGCCAACCCACTTAGTGAAAATAAAATGGAAAGAAAACGTGGAGAGGGTCAGGCCACAGACGTGGAGAAAAGGGAGGGGAGCCAAGTCAGTCTTCACAATCAAGGGCTGGAGAGGTGTGTGGTGTAGAGAGAGGAGGGTTTGATTTCGAGGTCCAAGGCCATTGTGAACAGCAAGAGAGGTGAAGACAGGAGGAGGGGTTTTAAAAATGGTTGTGCTGGATTATGAATTGAATTTCTTTTCATGCTTTTTTTTTTTTGAATGAAGTTACTTTTGATTACTCCTCTGCAAAGATTAAGCCAAAAGAGACCCTACGATTTATAAAGTTCATGAATTTGGGGTTCTGCTTTTAACCCCAATATTTCTGAGTGCTTCATTATGCTGATCTCATTTTTCCCCCCTTGACATACAGTTAAAATAACATGAGCCCCTTTCCATAGCCCTGCAGGAAGTCCAATATTCACTCCAATATTTATCAGGTTCTAAAGGTGCTTTGGTGCCCAGGAAGCTGCCTGTTTCCTAGCCCAGTTCTTTGCTTCTTAAGTTCAATTTTTTAAATAAAGTAATGTATGCTCTAGTTTGAAATCCAAATAGTAAATGATGTATAATGAAAACCAGAGGTCCCCAGCTAAGCGTTTCCAACTCTACACTTCAACTCCCCGTCGACAACTGCTTTCAGTTCTTAGCTCTAGCTTTCTCGTGCTCACCTCCATGTTTCTAAATGAAATGCATGCTTTGCCATGTATTAATTGTAGATATCATGTATTGACATTGTCTTGTGGTGCTTGAGGATGTAGGTCTCTCACTTCCCTTCCATCCCCACTCCACCTTCCTTCTCTACCTATACTATCATTTTATGATAGAAAGAATTTTGGTCAAATCAGTGATCAAGACTGACATTATTATTACTATAAAAAAAGTGTTAATAGCCAAAAGCTATGTAATAAAGATATTTTCTTTCTTGTAACTTTTCCCCTAGAGTTAATATTTTCTTCATGTTTTGCTTACTTTTTGTGTGCTTATATATATATTTTTTTAATGATCTACTATACTTCTTTTATAGCTATCCATATTATTTTCTAAATGGTCCAAAAACAATCCATAAACCACTTATTTTCACTGGGTTAGGGCGTCCCTGGTGGCTAAAATGGTAAAGAGTCTGCCTGCAATATAGGAGACCTGGGTTTGATACCCGGGTCAGGGAGATCCCTTGGAGAAGGAAATGGCAAGCCACTCCAGCATCTTGCCTGGAGAATCTCATGGATAAGGAGCCTGGCGGGCTATGGTCCATGGGGTCACAGAGAGTCGGACACGACTGAGCCGTTACGCGCTTTTCTCTCTCCAGTGCCGCCCTCTTGTGTGTCCCTTTGGACAGTGGGTTCGGAGGCCTGCTGTGCAGCTTGCAGTGTGGACTCCCGTTTGTGCTCTTCTGCTGGATCCACTCTTTTTCTGGAAACTCTATATATATATATATTTTTTTTTGGTTTACTCCCTCACTTTGCTGGAACATATGCTCCTGGATTCCTAGGAAGCTGTTCACAGTGATAGTTACACGTCTGAAATTTTGTTTTTCTGAAAGTGTTTTTGCTCTACCTCTATACTTGGTAGATAATTTGGCTGGAGAGGCTCAGATGGTAAAAGAATCTGTCTGCAATGTGGGAGGCCTGGGTTTGATCCCTGGGTTGGGAAGACCCCCTGGGGGCAGGCAGGGCCACCCACGCCAGTATTCCTGCCCAGAGAATCCCATGGACGGGGAGCCTTGCTGGCTACAGTCCGTGGGTCTCAAAGAGTCGGACAGGACTGAAGTGACTACACTCAGCACGTAATGCTAGGTTGCAAATCATTGTACCTCACACTTGACAAACCATTTTTTCTGTTGCTCTCTAATCTCCAGGTTTGTCGTCGAGCAGTCTGACATTATTCCATCCCGTACCCATTGTCAATGAAGTTTCCTGCCCCCATCCCCAGGTAATAATTTATAGCATTTTGTTGTTGTTGTTGTTTGACTCTCTGGGGTTCTGAAATTTCATAGTGAAGAGCCCGTGCATTTGCCTTTTATCATCCATTGTGCTGGATGCAATGAGATGTTCTTTCAGTCTGAAGATTCTCTTATTTTTTGGTTCTGGGAAATGTTCTTGGGTATGAATTTCAAAACAAGTTCCCCTCTCCATTTTTGTCTATTTTGTTAGTCTGTATTTGGGCTTCTTGGGCCTGTACTTTAGATGTCATATCTTTTTTCCTCCTAGCTTCAGCCTTTTGCTTTATCTGCACTACTTTATGAAGTGTGTCTCAATTTTCATCTACCATTCACTTTTTGCTTGGACCGCCAATTTTCCATTTTTCCTAATTGTCTCTCTTCTACCCTCTTCTGCACAGCATCCCACCTTGTGTTTACGTCTTTCCTTACCCCTCTAACGTTGCTCCTTCTAGCTCGCTCACTTGAGCTGAGAGCTCCCTTCTGCACCTCTGCCCTCTCCCTCTCCTTCCGCTCCTGTTCCCCCTCTTCTTCCTCTTCCTTCTCCTTCTCTCAGGTACTGCATTTTGGGCTTTCCCTAGATATTGAAGATTTTACCATGGTTGGGCGGGGCGGGGAGGGCTCTTCTCACGCTTTGTGTTTTTTTCTAAAAGTCTGGTTGTTCATTCCCATTTCATAGTGATGACTAAAGACTAACCAGAAGCGCTGAGAGTGTAGAGCGAACATCTTCATGAATAGTTTTCAAGGCACTGGGACTGATGTCTGCCTATAGATCTGACATCAGTATCTGAAAGTAAAATTCGCTAAGTCAGGTCCGACTCTTTGCGACTCCATGGACTGCAGCCTGCCAGACTCCCGTGTCCATGGGATTCTCCAGGCAAGAATCCTGGAGTGGGTGGCCATCCTCTTCTCCAGGTGGTCTTCCCAACCCAGGATCGCATCCAGGTCTCCCACATTGAAGCGGATTCTTTACCGCCTGAGCCTCCAGGGAAGCCTGACATCTGGCACTGTTTATTTGGGGATCTTAGATTTCTCAAAAGACTTCTCAAGTCACCCACCTGTAAGGCTTATTTATAGGAGCAGAAATGTCACTTAAACTCTTGCTTTTGATTCTTAACCCCTCTTTTCTCTGCATTTTGAAGAATGTGCTGTGTCTTTTCCACCTGGCTTCTCCTGAGAATAAGCCTCGGGTCCCTAGTGTGTGTATCCACGTGCTTTTAGGCAGTTGGTTGGCTTCCTGAGGAGAAGGAGGAGGCAGATGTCAATCACTCAGCAGAAAGACCCTTTACTATCCCCTGTGTATTGTGGGTTGACTTGGGTACCACCCTCTCCACAAATTCATTTGCTAAAGAACCTCAGACTATCAGGAGATAATCTTTAAGGAGGCAATTGAGTTACAATGAAATCATCAGAGTGGGCCCTAATCCAATATGACTCACACCCTCATGAGAAGAAGAGGAATTGTGGACACAGACGATTAGAGTGGGAAAGCTATGTGAAGAGAGGGAGAAGAGAGCCATTTACAAGACAGAGAGAGACCGTGGAAGAAATAAACTCTGCTGACACCTTGTTCTGGGACTTCTAGCTTCCAGAACTGTGAGGAAATAAGCGTCTGTTGTTTAAGCCACCTAGTCTGTGGTACTTGGTTATCTCAGCCTGAGCAAATAAGTATACTGTGTTTTCAGCCTTTTTACTCGCTCTGAACTTTTGTGAGACCCGGTGACCCCACACTCTGTGCCTTTCCAAGGTTCTGAGGGGTGAATTGCCTCGCGTCCACTTGCGGGCATCTGGGGTTGGATGTTGCCCGACTCTGTGTCACTTACTACTCTTCCCTTAGCTTGCTTTCTAACTTCTTGAAGTTTGTTGATCTTAAGAAAAATTTCTTTGTTTTCCTACTCCTGTTTTTATTCTTTGGAGTTTTGTACTTAAAATTTTGTTTTACTGCCATTTTAGTGGATTTCGGGGGAAGGAACAGTTATACCTGTATTTTTTTAAAAGTATTTTGTTATTCTTATCATCATTTTATTTAGTTTTTACAACCCTTTGGCCGTGCCGCACAGCATGTGGGGTTTAGTTCCCTGATCAGGGATTGAACTCATGTTCTCTGCATTGGAAGCACATAGTCTTACCCACTGGACCACCAGGGAGGTACTTAGATTTCTAACCTAAGCCTTATTTCTAAATATCAGGTCTGTCCAACCTAGCAATAGAAATACTCAACAGAAGTTATGAAATTGCAGTTCTTTTAAGATATTTCTCAGTGCTGACACTGACTTGTTGCTTCTCAGCACAAATCCAGGCTGTTTGCCCTGGTCTGCGATGTTGGAGCTGCATCCTGTGAACAGTGGTTTGTCCACCAGGTGGCTGGACACCAGGCGTTGTCAGCAGGGAGCTTTGGAGGGACATGCAGGGCGAAGGACTCCTCCTCCAGGTTCTGAAAATGAAAGTGAAAGTCGCTCAGTCGTGTCTGACTCTTTGGGACCCCATGAACTATACAGCCCATGGAATTCTCCAGGCAAGATTACTGGAGTGGGTAGCCTTTCCCTTCTGCAGGGGATTTTCCCAACCCAGGGACTGAAGCCAGGTCTTCCACATTTCAGGCAATTTTTTAACCAGCTGAACCACCAGGGAAGCCCAAGAATACCGGAGGGTAGTCTGTCTCTTCTTCAGCGTGTCTTCCCGATCCAGGAATCAAACCGGGGTCTCCTGCATTTGCAGGCAGATTCTTCAGCAACTGAGCTGCC
This sequence comes from Oryx dammah, assembly GCF_014754425.2. Taxonomy (NCBI): domain Eukaryota; kingdom Metazoa; phylum Chordata; class Mammalia; order Artiodactyla; family Bovidae; genus Oryx; species Oryx dammah. The sequence continues at coordinate 3,636,945 of NW_024070210.1, forward strand.
AGTACCCTCGTGTAATTTTATCCGTGGTTTCTGTGGTTCAAGGCTACCCGTGGCATGTGGCCTGCCCAGTGACAAAACCCTTTAATGAGTTTTGCAGACGCCCATCTGTGTATTCCTAGTGGGAATGGGGCTAATGGGAGGGGGCTTCCATGTGAGTCTGTTTAAACCCCAGAAAGCAGTTTCCAACTTGCCAGCACTGGCCTCCAGCATTTAGTGAATTTTCCCACCATCCAGATGGCCCTAACCACACCTTTGCAAGTGAGGTCTGACTCTCAGCCTGGCATAGTGGGTGGTGTTTTTTCTCAGATGATGTTTCTCTGGGTGCTCTATCTCAGTCATATTCCTGAGTCCTCTCCAGGAGGACTCTCCTATTCCTCTCCTATTCCTATCCACTCCTCTCTGCTATTCCCGTAGTCCTTGGAGCAGGAGTTAGCATATAGTTCCTGTAAAGGGCCAGAGAGTTAGTGTCTTAGGGTTTGCAGGGCATAGAGTTGGTTCAGAATTACTAACTCAGTGGACAAACCATAAATGAATGGGCCTAGCAGATTGGCCCAAATGCCCACTCCTTGTACCATGTCATCGATCCCATGGTGCTAGCTAATAATTGTTTACAGTACAAGTATATTTTCACTACTAAGTTTACCACTATGATTTCTCCTTCTGACTGGATTTTGATAGAGAACATTGAAATTCTAGGGAGGGTATTGGCTTGGCCTGTTCAAGTGCTAACACCACAATATGTCAGCAAATTTGAAAAACTCAGCAGTGGCCACAGGACTGGAGAAAGTCAGTTTTCATTTTAATCCCAAAGAAAGGCAATGCCAGAGAATATCCAAACTACCGCACAATTGTGCTCATTTCACAAGCTAGCAAGGTAATGCTCAAGATCCTTCAAGCTAGACTCCAGCAGTATGTGAACCAAGCACTTCCAGATATATAAACTGGATTTAGAACAGGCAGAAGAACCAGAGATCAAGTTGCCAACAACCATCGGACCATAGACAAAGCAAGAGAATTTCAGAAAAACGTCTACTTCTGCTTCATTGACTGTGCTAAAGGCTTTGACTGGGTGGATCACAACAAATTGTTGAAAATTCTTAAAGAGATGGGAATACCAGACCACCTGACCTGTCTCCATACAGGAGGTCAAGAAGCAACAGTTCGAACCAGACATGAAACAATGGAAAAATTGGGAAAGGAGTAAGTCAAGGCTGTAAATTGTCACTCTGCTTATTTAACTTATATGCAGATTATATCATGTGAAATGCCAGACTGGATGAAGCGCAAAGCTGGAATCAAGATTGCCAGGAGAAATATTAAGAACCTCAGATATGTGGATGATACCACTCAAATGGCAGGAAGCAAAGAGGGACCAAAGAGCCTCCTGATGAGGGTGAAAGAGGAGTGTGAAAAAGCTGGCTTAAAACTCAACATTCAAAAAAACTAAGATCATGGCATCTGGTCCCATCACTTCATTGCAAATAGAAGGGTAAAAAGTAGAAACAGTGACAGATTTTATTTTCTTAGGCTCCAAAATCACTGCAGATAGTGACTGTAGCCATGAAATTAAAAGACACTTGCTCCTTGGAAGGAAAGATATGGAAAACATAGCAGCGTGTTGAAAAGCAGAGATGTCACTTTGCTGACCGAGGTCCGTCTGGTCAAAGCTATGATTTTTCCAGTAAACATGGATGGCTATGAGAGTTGGGCCGTAATGAAGGCTGGATGACAAAGAATTGATGCTTTCGAACTGTGGCGTTGGAGAAGACTCTTGAGAGTCTCTTGGACAGCAAGGAGATCAAACCAGTCAATCCTAAAGAAAATCACGCTGAATATTCATTGGAAGGACTGATCCTGAAGCTGAAACTCCAATACTGACTCACTGGAAAAGACCCTGATGCTGGGAAAGACTGAAGGCAAAAGGAGAAGGGGGCAATGGAGGATGGGATAGTTAGATAGCATCACTGACTCAATGGATATGAATCTGGGCAAACTCTGGGAGATAGTGAAGGACAGGGAAGCCTGGCATGCTGCTGTCCACGGGGTCTCAAAGAGTCGGACATAGTGATTGAACAACAGCAGCAAATTGGCTTGGGTGACTTGGGCCAGGTGAAAGTCCTTATTCTGGATCTGACAATTCTGTGCAGTGTTTGCAAGAGAGAGGGACAATATGGGAGAACGTGCAAATTTGTGACAGCGTTAAACCATGAAACTAACAAGTGAGCAAACATTTGAGGCGAGGTTTGCCTGTCTGTGTATGAAAGGATCTTGGGGAAAACAGTAGAAAAATATTCTCTTCTAGTCAATTGTAAACTTCAAAGTGCACAAAATATTCCCTCTAGTTGCCTACTCTATGAAATATTCATGTTTATTTGAATATAGTTTCCGCAAGGTCTTTGGGTAAAATTGATGCTCTCAGAAGTGCCCTGGGTTCTCTCTTCCCTTGGCTCAGAACGGCCATCCTCCTGGGGAGCGTGTGTGGATTGCTCTCTGGAGTGGCAGTCTCACCCGCTCCCCTAGCTTTTCTTGGGCTGAGTACCTTGCAGTTGATTAGCTTTCTGCTTTCTAAATTGCTGTCAAGTTGCAGACTCTCTCCCTGAGATTGCTCCCATCATCTTTATTGGAGGTTTGGGTGTCTGCAAATTCTTCAGTGACACATTTACAGGCTGTCTCTTGCTTTATGCTCACAGATGGCTAAGTACAATGATACCATGCATTTTACTAGTTTAATTCTCAGAGGGTAACCTCTTTTCCAGAATTTTATTTCTCCAGGTACTGCCTGTACCATGAAAATGTTTTCTGACCAAAATAGGACAAGAGACATTTACCCTGAGGCTCCCCACCAAGACATGGCTCTGGGGCTCCCTGAAAATCAGATGCTGCTTCCAGGTTCCCTGTGGCTTGTCATCCATGTGATAGTTTAGGGGGAGAAGTGGGAAAAAAAGCCCCAAACAAAAACACGCTCACAGGCAATCCCGATGTAAGAGCAATAGCAGTTGGCAAAACCTTTACCCTGACTGCCCATCAATTTTCCTCTTCATTATGATACAAGCAGGGAAGGTTATAAGATCAGCTGTTGGAAATGATGAATTAAGACAGAGTTACAAGCAGAGGATGCCCTATTGCTGGGGTCAGACTTAAACTTCTGCAGAGAAAAGGGGAAAAAGAGAATGACATATATATATATATATATATAGATTGCAATATATATATATTGCTCATTTAAGGCTCAGAATGGAGAGTTCAAAGGGGCCTAGCCCACCAGTTGACAGCTCTCCAGTGTCCCTCCCTCTTGCTTCTGGACCAACCAATACCTTTCTGTAGATAGAATACAGGGATCGCAAAATGCCTCACAAGAATTTGAGGTAGGTAAGATTGTTCTCTGAGAGTTAAGCTATAAAACTGTCTTAGATCAGTGTGAGAAAGTACGATGTCATCTTAGAAATAAAATACTTTCTAGGCTAAGAGATAGTGATGAATGGACCGTCGGCACCGATGTAGACAAAGAAGGTGCGTATGAGAAAGACGGCGAGGAGAGGCGGTGCCTGTCTAGATCTGTTCTGCAGGACAGACTTTGCCTCCCAGCTCTGTCCCAGGGAATCAGGAGCAACTACCATGAGCGTCCTTCTTTTCACTCATCCTCCTTCTTTTGTTCCATCCTTGCCACGCAAATTCTGTTTCTCATCTTGCTCTCCCATGTGGATTTGTCTACAGAGGATCAATAGCTTGATCTTTAAGCATCCCGGGCATATCTGCTTGATAGCTATTTTCTCCTGGAAGTGAACTAATTAGCAACATAGTGGCTCTGAACCTGATGGATTGATATCTGAAACTGCTGCTGCTGCTGCTAAGTCGCTTCAGTCATATCCGACTCTGTGTAACCCCAGAGACGGCAGCCCACCAGGCTCCCCCGTCCCTGGGATTCTCCAGGCAAGAACACTGCAGTGGGTTGCCATTTCCTTCTCCAATGCATGAAAGAGAAAACTGAAAGTGAAGTCACTCAGCTGTGTCCGACTCCTAGTGACCCCATGGACTGCAGCCTCCTCCGTCCATGGGATTTGACAAGCAAGAGTACTGGAGTGGGTTGCCACTGTCTTCTCCGATCTGAAACTGGGAGGCTGACAGCTCAGTTGTTGGATGTTAGAAAAAGAAACTCCAATTTGGTACCAGCTCAACTCTTATTTTAAATAATCCTAAAATTTTTCTGAGCTCTTTGACGATAATAATATGTATTCATTATTTTTATTGCTTGGAAAATTTACAAGGGGAAAAGATTAACTTGTAACTGTTAAGACAGGCAGAATACTATGATGGTGAAGGGCATGGATTTAGGATTCAGACAACATGGGCTCAAGCCCTGTCTACTTACCATTTTTTATAATGTCCACAGGCATTTGACTGGGCTCTATCTCTGTTTAAGCTGTTTTATCTACAAAGTGAGTATATAATAAAAGTATTTTTGTAATAGGATTGTTATAAAGATTAAATGAGACTTGTCCATAAAATGCTTGTCACAATGCCTGGCACTTGGTAAGTGGTCAATAAATTTTAGCTGTCATCATGATACTTATTAATTATCAAATATTTTTCTCCTTTTAAAATATGAAAGCCATATGTTATTGCCAGAGCTTAGTGCAGACCAAGAGAATCAGTGTTAATAACTGAATTGCAAGAACTTTTGACCAGACATTGTTCTTACATAAAGTCAAAGGAAATAAAAAGTAAAAAAAAAAAAAAGAAGAAGAGAGGTTCTTTTAATTAAAACTATCTAATTAATTTCAGATAGGAATAAAAGAAATGAAGATAAACACTATGAGAAGGCAGTGGTGGGCAATGCCAAATAAAATTGACTTTCTCAATTTTAGATAGAAAGCACGAGATCAAACAGAGAAAAAGAATGAGAGAGAGAAATTTACATCTGAGCTGAGATCTAAAACAGTAAGAGGCTAGCTCTTTAAGACATGGAGGAAAGATTCAGGAAGCTGCCACAAAACGCACAGCCTCGAGGAGGGAAAGAGCTTAGCATTTTCTAGAACTAGAAGGAAGACCAGTGAGCGTGGAAGACTACAGTGGAGTGGGGGGTCTAGAAGAAGATGGGGTTGGGCGGGAGGGCTAGACGGCACCTAGAGAGCGGGCTTTCACGTCCAAGGGCAGAGGAGCCACCCCAGGGTTTGAGGCGGTGCAGTCACAGGCTGAGACTGGAGACGCGATTGTCACCGGGGTAATTCACTGCTGAGGAATCAGGGCGCCTTTCTGGAGGCGAATGGCCAGGGCCAGCTGAGAGACGGTCGTGACTCAGGCTGGTGCAGAGACAGCAGGGGTGGAGACAGATGGATGACCTTGGGATGCATTTTGAAAGTCAACCTGATAGGGCTTCCTGAAGAATTACTGAGAGAGGTGGGGGCCAGACGGGCTGCAGTCCATAGGGTCACAAAGAGTCAGACACGACTGAAGTGACTCAGCATGCGCGTGTGTCGGGGGGAGGGCCAGAGAGAAGTCAACGGCTGCAGTAGATTCTCAGTCTGAGTGACTACGTGAGTGAGTGTATGAGGGTGAGTGGGCTGGGATAAAATGGATTTGGAGGGAAAAAATTAGGAATTTTGTTTGGAATATGTTCAGACTATTAGAAGTCACTTAGAACATTGTTTTAGATAGGTAGGAGGCCTTTTAAGGCAATATTTGTGCTTTCCATGAAGTTTTAAAAAACCAAAAAGCATGTTTTGAGGAGTTCGACCCTCTTAGAACTCTATGCTAGGAACTACTAGTCTTGATCAATCTTTTCGTTACACATGAGAAAACATTCAGAAATGTGGTTTCCACTGTGAGCTCAGTGGTGGAGCTGGCCCTAGAACCTGAGCTTATTGACTTCTGTACTTGGTGAGCTATATTTCTATTCTGAGCATTTCGTGAATCCCAAGATCGTCTCTATAATTAGAAAAGTCTTCAGAAAACCTAAGCCTAACAATGGCTCTGGCTGAAACAAGGATCGTGTTTTCATGCAAATGTGGCCTCATAAATAAAGAATGGGAGGCAGAAGTGGATAAAGGGCCGAGCTGTGGAAGCTGAATAGATAGATTTCCCTACATACCACAGCTTCTAAAGGGATTGTCTGCCCACCGGGGTTTACTGAGACTGCCAGGGAAAAGGAGATCATGGCATCAAGTCCAAAGAGACGGTCTTGTCAGGCATGATATAATTATTTAAATGAATATTATAATTATATTATATATAATAATATAACAGTTATAATTGCAATCTGATAAATAGTTACAATATGCATTATAATTACTAAAATGTGTATTATTGGTTTCCTGTCTGAATCCGTATTTTTCAGCCTAGGGGTTGGGAGTGGACAGAGAAGCCATTTGTTGATTCCTCAGAAACCAAGACTGCAAGTTCCGAACAAACCTGTACACAACAGCCCATAAAAATCTCATTACTCACCCGTGTTTTCTCTGAATCAGCACTCTGGGCTTTGTCATAGATATCCTGTAAATTACACACTTATAAATTACTCATTTATAACCTCTGTCGGTAGCTACAGATGCGGGTGTTTTTGTTTTTTTTCTTCTCAACTCTGTAGCCCTTTCAGATTTTGTTTTGATTTCTTCTGAGCATCCCTGAAGACCTCAGACCCGTTGCTGACTGGGTCAAGAGTACCTACGAGTGTGTTCCACCGAGCTCAGATCACCTCCTTGACCCAATAGCGGGGGAAGTTGGGTATCAACCATATGCCCGGGATTATGGCAGACATCAGTAATGAAGAGGGGAAAGAGAGCCGTGTTAAAGAGGCCCACGGAGAGTTGAGGAAATCAGTGAGGGCTGAACAACATGAAAAGGCCTACTGTAGGCGCTGGCGCAGGGCACTCGTGAGAATGGGAGAAGCGTCTGACTCAGCTTGGGTGACACCCTGCTCCTCTTCTGCACCCAGCTCTTCCTGCTTGAGAGGCCATGCACGTGCTCCATCCTCTGCCTGGAATACTCCTCCCTAGGCTTTTGCAGGACTGGCTGCCCCTCTCACCAGCTCTCAGCTCAGCTGTCTCTCTGAGAGCCTTCGTTCTGGGCTACCCTGCCAAGCTGCGCTGCCCTCCTCAGCCCACTCTGCCACAGCCTTGAGTTTTGTTTTCTTTGTAGCTCTTGTCTCCTATGTCCTTTCTTGCTCATTTTCAGTCTCTTTCCTGGAATGCAAGCTCCATGCACGCAAGGACTTTGATATCAAGTCTCTGGCACAAGGAAGCTTCTCGCACTCCGGCTTAGAGAATGAGTGGAGGTGGAGAGGGATGAGATGGGGCAAGCATGAGAGCTTCTGATAGTCCATGGACAGACTTGCACAGAGTGGATGGGCTGATGGTGACCGGAGGGGAAGATGGGTGGCCAGGGCTTGTTATTTCCCAGCTGTATAGTCTCAGCAAAGGCATTCAGTCTCTTGAAGCCTCCAGTTCTCCGACTCTAAAATGGAATTTTTAAAACCCAACTTATGGAACGGAAATGAGGGCCCTGAATGTGCACATATGCATGGAAATCTTGAGGGACCGATTCATATATTCAGCATTTAATATTGTTGTCCTGTACCTACAGGGTCTGCATGTGGTTGGTAGTTGCTCAGTCGTGTCTGACTCTTTGTGACCCCGTGGACTGTAGCCCACTAAGTTCCTTTGTTCATGAAATTCTCCAGGCAAGAATGCTTGAGGGGGTAGCTATTTCCTTCTCCAGGGGATCTTACTGACCCAGGGATCGACCCTGGATCTTTTGCATTGCAGGCAGATTCTTTACTGTCTAAGCCACCAGAAAACCCCTATACCTACAGGGTCCAGGTCCTGACAGTTTCGAGATTAGTAAAGACTTGGTCTTGTCCTAAGTGGCCCAGGTTTGGTAAGGAAGAGAGGGCTGTAAGATGCCATAGAGTGTCTTCCGGGACCTCAAGGCCTCTCAGCCTCGGTACCAGCCTCCAGTTATAACACAGCGACAGCGTGCTCTGCCTTTATGAGCACTGGGACCTCCCTGAGCACAGTGATGGGTCCTGTGTCTTCAGCAAGGCCTGAGGGTTCTCTCTGGATCCACCTACTCAGGAGGCCCACCTCTTCCCTTGACTAGAGGGGTCAGGCCCATCTTTACACTGTGGGATCCCAATCCCGGGCCTCCAGACCTCGTAGCTTGAGTTCCTTTTACAGCAGGTGGGGCCATGATTATCCTTACATCATCTCTCTCAGATGCTTGTTCAGTCAGTGGCCATTCTGACATGACTCTCTCTTTCCTATGCAGGTTTTATTCTATGTGGTCTTCTTACCGCAGTATCTCTTCCTAGCTCTTTTTTCTTGAATACATGTTGCTCCACCCGTCTTTATTTTTCATGAACTACTGTGAGTCTTTGTGACTCTATTTTATACCCTTTTGGACCCCCAGGAGCTAGCAGCATCCACAGAAATCTCTGCATTCCCCAAATTCTATCCACTCCTGTGATCATTTCAGGCACCATATACGGCAGTATGCTTGCTTCTCTTTTTTTAAATTAATTAATTAATTATTTTACTTTTTTAAAAAATTTATTATTATTATTATTATTTACTTTACAATATTGTATTGGTTTCGCCATACATCAACATGAATCTGCCATGGGTGTACACGTGTTCCAGCTGATTCTGACACTGGGCAGAAATTGTTCAAGGCTAGGACTAGGTCTTTGTCACTTTTTAATCGCCTTTTATGGCACACGCCTGGCACAGAGCGGATGGTCATTGTTTATGAGATGGTGGTTTGAATGGCCCTTGGGATGAAGGTGACTTCAAACCCTCAAGCCTTCTGTTCTTCATTTGTTGTTGTTTAGCTGCTAGGTCATTTCTGACTCTTTTGAGACCCCATGGACAATAGGCTTCCAGGCTCCTCTGTTCATGGGATTTCCCAGGCAAGAATACTGGAGTGGGTTGCCATTTCTTTCTCCAGGGGATCATCCTGACTCAAAGATTCATACGTAAATCGCCTGCATTGGCAGGTGGATTCCTTACCAATGAGCTGCCAGGAAAGCCCATTAGATCTAATTAAAACATTCAAGCAAACAGCCTCTTCTCCCTCTCCCTAACACCTCTCAGGATGATGCAGCTGCCTTCAGGAATGGTGGATAAAGAGGAGGAGATGCTGTGTTTTACTCTTGTGCTTCTAGTTTCAAAGTGTCTCAAGGGTGTCGGTTCTCTTTACTGGGTATTGAGTGTCTAAGTGGAGCTGGGTATTCCATATTGCTGGTTCACTCCAGGATTGGACCAGCAGCTGTGCTGGAGAAGATGGTGCTGGTGGCTGTGGAAGAAGTATGGAGCAGGGCGGGGGGTGGGGTGGGTGGTGGTGGTTGTTGATTAAGAATTAAAAGAAAACAAAACAAAGATTTACAATATATTTATTTATTAGCTTCTCAAAGTTAATTTCTTTTGGAAGATTGCTTTGGCATAGAGGCCAGAAATAAAGGATCAGAGTCTTTCTATACATTGATCCATAATGCATGACTCACAGTGATGGTGAAAAGCAAACCTCGATGTGACAATGAAAACCACATCCCATGAATTAGCCACATTCACCAAAAAGAGCTTCCCCTTGCATGTCACAATGAACACAGAGAGACTGCTCCTCCAGGCAAAGATGAAAAGTTTCAGAATTTGTTTATTGAACACCTACTAAAAATAACACCTGTCTTAAAACAACAGAATTGGAAAATTCTAGGCTTCCCTGATAGCTCAGCTGGTAGAGAATCTGTCTGCAATGCAGGGGACCATGACTCAATTCCTGGGTCAGGAAGATCCACTGGAGAAGGGATAGGCTCCCCACTCCAGTATTCTGGGGCTTCCCTTGTGGCTCAGCTGGTAAAGAATCCACCTGCAATGTAGGAGACCTGGGTTCAATCCCTGGGTTGGGAAGGTCCCCTTGAAAATGGAAAGGCTCCCCGCTCCAGTATTCTGGCCTGGAGAATTCCATGGACTGTATAGTCCACGGGGTTGCAAACAGTTGGATACGACTGAGTGACTTTCCCTTTCAGGCAAAGGGGAGCCTTAGAACATAGTTGTCCAATCCAGTCCATCTGTGTGAATTGAAATATACATACATAAATATTGTTTTGCAGGGTAAAGAGTGATGCATGGAGAAATCCATCTCTTGAAAGCCAGTGAGAATGTGATCGTGATGCCCTGGGCTTGATGCTACAGCTATGAAGTCTTTATTTTGCCTAATGATGTCTGCTTCTGATTAGCTCTTCTTGGGAAAGAGTCTTTTCCCCCTTCTAACTACACATCTGACTGCACATTTGTCAAAGTGTTGATCAAGGGCTCTTCTTTCTTTCAATAAATGTGCTGCATCCATTCCAAAGCACTTCTTCAGTCATCGGTAACTGAGATCGGGTTACCTGTGGAGAGCTGAGACACTCAACAGAGCCAGCGAAAATGCAGGAGGGTGGTGGCGGTGTAGTCACTCAGGCGTGTCCGGCTCTGCGGCCCCATGGACTGAAGCCCTCCAGGGTCCTCTGTCCGTAGGATGTTCCAGGCAAGAACCCTGGAGTGGGTTGCCATGTCCTTCTCCAATGCAAGAGGGTGCCAGCAGCCTAATAACAGGGCTGTCTGCTGTCTCTGCCCTGTGCCCAGACCATCCCTGCTGCCCAGAAGCCCTGCCACCCTCCAGGGCACCTCTTGCTGCTTCAGTGTAGAAAAGAAAAGGTTGGATCGCAGGAAGAAGCGTGTGTCACTTACCGGAGGGAACCAGGCATTTTGTACTGGTTTCCCATTTCAAACCGAGAGCGACACCCTGATGGTGCAGACAGATCTTGGTCGTTTTCATCGTTTGTCTCACGTATTAACGTGAGCCACTCCGCTGTGCTGCTGTGTCCACAGACTGGCTCAGAAGGAATGCTTCTTTTCTCCAGGTGTGTTCACAAGTGCCAAGCTCAGGACCTGCCACGGAGTAGGTGTCCAATAAACAAATGTGAAACTTTCACTGTGCCTGGAGGAGCAGTCTCTCTGTGTCCATGAGCAGGGGAAGCTCTTTTTGGTGAATGGTGCCAGTTGCACCACCATTTGAATGTGGCAAATTCATGTGATGTGGTTTCCATTGCCATATCAAGGTTAGCTTTTCAAGATTACTATGAGTCATGCATTATGGATCAATGTATAGAAAGACTCTGATCCGTGATTTATGTAGACAGACATCTCTGGAAGGATACTTGACAACTTGTAACAGTAGTTACTGTTGGGGAAATAAACTGGGAAATGGAATAAAGATAAATAAAGATCGGAAGTGGACCACATTTTATTGTATAGCTGTCCTATATTTTGGAATATTTTTGTGACTGTAGTACCCATATAAATAATAATTAAAATATAAAGGAAAGCTCCTAATGGAAATGTCCATTCACAGGCAGCCATGTCCATTCTTTATTTCTCCTCTCTATTGGACCCTCCCCGACTCTCTCATCTGGAGTAGGATCCTATAATCAATGTGTTTACCTGAAACATATCAAAACATGAAGAAGGCAGGGAGATATCCGGGTAGCCCAAGGATACTGGCTTGCTTTTGGACTGTCACACAAAACTCTGCAAGTTACAGTCTAAGAGGACACAGGGTCCAGTTTATAGACTTATGAAGGTTATCAGTAGAATCTAGGGACCTGTGGGAATCAGCGTTGTTTTTCCCCTGCCCTTATATGCACACACTGGGCTCAATAAAGGACAGAAATGGTATGGACCTAACAGAAGCAGAAGATATTAAGAAGAGGTGGCAAGAATACACGGAAGAACTGTACTTCATGATGGTGTGTTCACTCACACTCAGCTAGAGCCAGACATCCTGGAATGTGAAGTCAAGTGGGCCTTAGGAAGCAACATTATGAACAAAGCTAGTGGAGATGATGGAATTCCAGTTGAGCTATTTCAAATCCTAAAAGATGATGCTATAAAAATGCTGCACTCAATATGTCAGCAAATTTGGAAAACTCAGCAGTGGCCACAGGACTGGAAAAGTCAGTTTTCATTCCAATCCCAAAGAAAGGCAATGCCAAAGATTGCTCAAACTACCTCACAATTGCACTCATCTCACACACTAGTAAAGTAATGCTCAAAATTCTCCAAGCCAGCCTTCAGCAATACGTGAACCGTGAACTTCCAGATGTTCAAGCTGGATTTAGAAAAGACAGAGGAACCAGAGATCAAATTGCCAACATTTGCTGGATCATCGAAAAAGCAAGAAAGTTTCAGAAAACATCTATTTCTGCTTTATTGACTATGCCAAAGCCTTTGACTGTGTGGATCACAATAAACTGTGGAAAATTCTGAAAGAGATGGGAATAACAGACCACTTGACCTGCCTCTTGAGAAACCTATATGCAGGTCAGGAAGCAACAGTTAGAACTGGACATGGAACAACAGACTGGTTCCAAACAGGAGAAGGAGTACGTCAAGGCTGTATATTGTCACCTTGCTTATTTAGCTTATATGCAGAGACCATCATGAGAAACGCTGAGCTGGAAGAAGCATAAGCTGGAATCAAGATTGCCGGGAGAAATATCAATAACCTCAGATATGCAGATGACCCCACCCTTATGGCAGAAAGTGAAGAGGAACTAAAAAGCCTCTTGATGAAAGTGAAAGAGGAGAGTGAAAAAGTTGGCTTAAAGCTCAACATTCAGAAAACGAAGATCATGGCATCCGGTCCCATCACTTCATGGCAAATAGATGGGGAAACAGTGTCAGACTTTATTTTTGGGGGGTCCAAAATCACTGCAGATGGGGATTGCAGCCATGAAATTAAAAGACGCTTACCTCTTGGAAGGAAAGTTATGACCAACCTAGACAGCATATTGAAAAGCAGAGACATTACTTTGGCAACAAAGATCCGTCTAGTTAAGGCTATGGTTTTTCCAGTGGTCATGTATGGATGTGAGAGTTGGACTATAAAGAAAGCTGAGTGCCAAAGAATTGATGCTTTTGAACTGTAGTGCTGGAGAGGACTCTAGAGAGTCCCTTGGACTGCAAGGAGATCCAACCAGTCCATTCTAAAGGAGATCAATCCTGGGTGTTCATTGGAAGGAATGATGCTAAAGCTGAAACTCCAATACTTTGGCCACCTGATGCGAAGAGCTGACTCATTTGAAAAGACCCTGATGCTGGGAAAGATTGAGGGCAGGAGGAGAAGGGGACGACAGAGGATGAGATAGTTGGATGGCATCACTGACTCAATGAACATGGGTTTGGGTGGACTCTGGGAGTTGGTGATGGACAGGGAGGCCTGGCGTGCTGATTCATGGGGTCACAAAGAGTCGGACACGACTGAGCGACTAAACTGAATTGAACTGGAGAAGTAGTATGGGACGAGTACACCTAGGACTTCATAGAACAAGGAGTGTCTTATTCAGGGCATCAGAATTCTTGGGAATTGGGCTATTCCATAGCATCTCCCAGCCCTCCCACACCAGGAAAATCCAGCTGAACCAAGAACTGTCTAACCTTGGCACAAAAAAAATGTCCTTGCAGAAAGAAAAGTTCATTCTTTTCAGAATAAAAATATGTGTATGCAAAAATAACACTTGCTCAATGCTTACACAGCCATTTACACATCTATCCTTAACTCTCACAATCACTCCCTGGGGACGGAATTCATATTGTGATACTTTTTCTTTTGCAGATAAGGAAGCAGGCCTTAGAGAAGTCAAGTAGCTTCCCCAAACTAGGTGCTCCGTCATACCTGGGAAGGGCTGACTCCAAACCCACGAGCTGCAGTGCAACAGATGTCGCTGTGTGTTGATCTCAGTGTGCAAAAGCGGACTGGCTGCATGATTTTCCGAGACAGTTGTGGGTGACACTCCCTAACGGCTTGACTTTGGATCCGTCAGGTGGCCTCAGCCGTCCCTTCCCAGTGCCCGCGGCCCCGGCCCCGCTCACTTTATTTCTGCAGCGTCCTTCCACTTCCCTCTCTGGGCCTTTGCGCTTCCTCTTCATGCTGCTTGAATGCCCTCTCCACCGCGTCCTTGTGGCTGAAGTGTGATGACTGCGGTCACCGCCTCTTCCCCGGAGCCTCGAGCTGAAGCGGTGGCCCCTCTCCTAACAAATCACTCTGTATCAAACTGGATGACTGCATCCCCTTCATAGTGGCTATCTGTTCTTGAAATAGCCTATTTGTTTGTTTATATGTATTTTTTCCTACTATGACTTTAGTTCCCTGCAGGGAGGGACTAAGTCTTTCATATTCACCACTGTTTCCTTAGCACACAGAATGTCAGTGCCTGACCCATAATGGACTCTCAAAAGACATCCATGGGGACCTCCCTGGTGGCCCAGTGGTTAAGACTCCGTGCTTACGATGCAGGGGACACAGGTTTGATCCCTGCTTGGGGAAATAAGATCCCACATGCTGTGTGGTGCAGGCAAAAAAAGAAGAGCGAGCCATGAACTTTGCAACTTGCTGGCTCTCAATGTATTCTCACGTATATGGTCAGGATGGAGTTGCTGACCCTCAGCCTGTTCTTAGGAGCTGAGGGAATGTGTGCATCCAGCTCCGAGCTGAGGGAATGCGTGCATCCAGCTCCCTGCTTGGTGCTCAATGTAGGAGCTCTTCTGATCATCATGAGCTGCTTTTCTTTTCTCTTCCCAAGGGCTTGGAAAAACGTTTCACTGAACGCAGGCTTAGCAACAAAGTGGTTCCCAAACCACTGCCTTGCCTGCCCTGAGCCTTGGGGAAAATTAATCACAGTTTCTATCTAAGGGTGAGGTAACATCACCACTAAAGAAAGTTGATCTGTTTAGCCCTATCCATCATGTGTCTCTCCCACCCTTCCCTTGCACCTCCCTTGCTGGGAAGGCGCTCACATTTGCCGCGTGTGTGATCTCCACTGTATTTCTGTCTGCCAGATGATTGATCTTTTGCTAACAAATCAGCGCTGCTGCTGTCTTGTTCGCGCCTGTCTGATGGAAGGCGTGGCTGGCCGCTCTGCAAATCACTGCAGGGAGACGTTCCCTGGAGGGCTTTGGGAGGGTCTTCTTTGCACAAAGCTGGGCTCCATTGAAAAGACTCCAGGCACCGCTCGCTTCTCCCAAAGGTGGCAGCATTTTCATCTGCCCTGGGATTAGGGCCAGAATGGATTTGTGCCTTCCCGGCTGCTTCCTTTGCGATCTGGAACTCTCATAGATCAGAACCCAGCACAGCTCAGGGGTCGGGAAGCCAGGGCTTCTTGGGGTCTCAGTTTGGCCTTTTTGTGATTAATTATAATCACAAAAGGATTGAAAAAGGGTCTTCAAAAGTATGGCAGCAGTTAAAATAGTCACACTCTGTTGGGTTCCCCTCCCTCCCTGCCCCGTTCACGCCACAATGAGAGGTCTGCAGGGTTGGGGTTACTTGGACGACCTCCAGCAGCGCCGTAGGCAGAACCCAGCAACCTCTCCTCATAGTGATGTTGGTGATGAGAGCGAACATTTATGAAACCTTCCCAGGTGCTCGGCCCTGTTAATCACTTTGCATCTGGATGGACTCATTCTTCCAGGAATAATGAGCGAAGAAAGCAGGTCAAAGACCTGTCTGGTGGGAATGCCTGCAGACTGTGGAGACAGGATTGTGAGTGTGAGACCTGAGACTCGGAAGGTGTGCTGTGCGCCTGCTCAGTCACTCAGTCGTGGCCGACTATGTGCCACCCGGTGGACCGTAGCCCGCCAAGCTCCTCTGTCCATGGGATTCTCCAGGCAGGAAGACAGGAGTGGGTTGCCATGCCCTCCTCCCGGGGGTCTTCCTGACCTGGGGATCGAACCCGTGTCTCTTACGTCTCCTGCTTTGGCAGGCGGGTTCTTACCCCCTAGTGCCACCTGGGAAGGGGTGGGGGTAGCGTTATCCAGCACTTAAACTAATTCAGCCCTATCCTGCAAGATATTCCTTTCATCAGGCTTGCAAGTCAGGTCACCTCTTGCCCACATTTTTACAGGTAAAAACTGATATCCGAGAAGGTTTAGTAGACCATCCAAGATTACACACGGTTACTAAAGGGGCCAACCCAGGATTTAAATCAACTTTGTCTGACTGCAGGCTCTCATTGTGTATAGAGATGGTCTGAAAAAGTCAGTCTGTATGCAAACAGAGGGACGAAAAAGCTGCCAGACAGAGGGTTTTTCCTCTGAGCCTTATAGTTTTCTTCTGTGACTAATACAAAGGCAAATCTATCTATACACAAACACACACTGCTTTAAGAGTAAAACTAGACAACCTTTGCAAAGCACCATGAAGCCACAAAGACTGAACGATTCAAGGCATCCACTTGATCATTATTTCAGCTTCTACACGTCATCTTTATAGTCTATTGAATTAGTAAGGGAAGTGAATACTCCTTGACACTGACAGAGAAGTACACTGCATATTACAGAAACTGCTCTGTGCAAACCCATCAGATTGCTATAGAGACACAAATTCATACTTTTCACCATCGTAACCCATAATCGTAAGCCAACATCCATTCAAATTAAAGCACTGTAACTCTTTTTAGAGGTAGAAGAAAAAAATACTTGCTGCCTTTTACTGGCTGATTTACTGGTACATGACAATATTGGGTATATTAAATTTTAATATTGGCGCTGTCTTTTTCACCATAAGCTTTGTGATGAGGAGCTTAGAAATTATTTCACTTTAAAAGGGACATTTATTGCACTGTATAGGCAGGTAGGTAATTTTGTCCTCTGAGAAACTCATGGATTATTTTCCTTCTGAGACATGAAAACTTTTGATTTGTACTGGTTGTGTCATTTGGATGCAGAGGAAGGGTGATTTACTTTTTCCATTGGCATAAATAATCTGTTTGTTTCTACACTGTTTTCCAACACCCACTGTGGATAATGTCTCACAGTTTGCTAGGCAGAGAACTCAGCCTGTTACTGTAAATGTCTAGGAGAGGGAAGGGGAAAACAGCTTTGGATTTCAGCCTAGTGTTCTAATGCATCCCCAGTCATCTCAGAAAGAGATAATCCAGTTATGATGGCTAGTACTATGAAGCACATGTCCTTTCTGTTTCTTTTCTTGGAACCATTAGAACTCTTTAGGGAGCATGTCAACCTTCTTACCTTTACAATGAGATAATTTCCAGGATAATTTATGCCTTTTATGAAAAACAAGACGTCTCTTTTACTCTGGCTACTCCCCACCCACCCATGTTCTCCATTCCTCTCTTCTCTGACCTCTTATCACCAGTTTTAAGAAATATATGCCTGTCTCTGAAAATATCATGTGGGAATTCTAGCATTACACAACTTTCTGGGGAGCTTTACAAAACGGATATGACAGAAACCATTGGTTGCTGGTCCAATGTTGCTTGTATTTTTTTAAATTTTTATTTAGTTATAAAAACTGATTTCATTTGGAGTGGCAATAGGCTAGCCTGAGATATGAATTTTCAGGCCTCTATTACAAATTGATGTGGCCATTCTGGATAATGACATGGAAACAGACATTATTGGGTAGGTCCTCTGAAAACTACAACTCTGAGACAGAAAATTGGTATAGGTCCATTTTTTCCCCTTTCCCTGATTCCTGCTTTCTGTTGGATTTTGGACAGATGGCTGGATCTCTAGCAGCCATGCTGGAAAAGGAAGCAACCTTCAGTTCTTGTACTAAGGAAGGTAGAGAGACTGAAAGAAGAAACCTGGATGCCTGATAACGTGGTGGAGCCACTGTGCCAAATCAAGCACCACCTACTTAGGATGCTTTATAAGTGAGAGAACACATTTCTCCTTTATGGAAGCAAGTATAGCCATGTGCTGTGGTGTCCACCTGGGGAAGCCAGTCTCCATGATGTGAGGACATTGATGTATCCTATGGGGAGGTCCACACAGTAAGGCATGACGATATCCTGCCAACGGCCAGCATTGACTTGTCAGCTGTGGGAGGGAAACCCTGGCTGGCAGCGTGCCTGTGACCTCCTAAGAGACTCCAAGCCAGCCAAGATGCTCCTGAACTCCCAACCCTTAGAAACTGTGTGCGATATTAAATGTTTATTGTTAGTTTAAGCTGCTACAGTAGTATATAAACAAAACAGACTTTAGGATTCGGTACATACTCTTGTGTGTCTATTTTTAAACAGATGGGTCAGGTGACTAACACAAAACCCTATACATGAAAATATCCACAAAGGCATGAAAATGCTTCTGCTTTGCAAGGCATCTTAGTTAAATATAGTTGCAGACTTGATAGCTTTTTAGCCATTCTTATGAATACAGCAGATAATTATCCTCATGAATTTCACATTCCACTAAACAGGCATTTTCTTGACCTAGACTAAAAAGCCCATGTTCTCCTCACCTACTCTCTCACCGTTAAGGTCCCCCTCCTAGCTCCAGAAAGGTGGAGTGACCCACTGGACTCCAGATCATAGAGGACTGAGGCTTCCCAGAGCATTTTTCTCTCCTTCGTAATGATACTTGGTGTTTTGCAGGGAAAACCAGCCTTTGGAAAGGAACATGCTTTCCCCAATTTCAAGTTCAATTTAACTTGGGAGAATGAAACTGCCTTCCCAATTTAAGGTGAGGTCTGCCTGCCTACCGCTCGAGTTCTCTGATGATGGGCCCCCAGCCCTTTTCCTGATTTTCATAAACACTTGACGTTTCCAGACACCTGGCTTAGCTTTGCAGTGGCCAGCACCTTCCTCACAGATCATGAACTTAACTTCAACCTTTGTGAGACTTTTATAATCTGTCCATCATGACCCCAGTGACCCCTGAGCAATATAAGGGCTTGTCTGCAGAGCTGCAGATCGTGATGCCTATATCACTAGTTTCCTTGGGCTGGAGCACCGTTTAAATTGGGTATTAAGTCTCAATGGGCTTCCCCAGTAACTCAGTGGTAAAGAATCCGTCTGTGATGCAGGAGACCCAAGTTCGATCTCTGGGTTGGGAAGATCCCATGGAGGAGGGCATGGCAACTCACTCCAGTATTCTTGCCTGGAGAATCCCATGGACAGAGGAGCCTGGCGGGCTACAGTCCATGAGGTCACAAAGAGTGAGGCATGAAGCAACTGAGCACGCGTGCACCCATAAGGTTTCAGTACCGGAGGTTTACTAGTCAATCGATTATGATCACCTACCAACAGTTTTCCGTCCTGTGGTGGACCAAGTCCTATCTGCCTGGGGTGTAAAGCGAAGCTGCGGGAGAACAGCCCTGTAGCGTTGGCGAGACCGGGAAAGTCACACTAGTGGCGGGGGGGAGGGCCGCTGAGCGTTTCTGGGCCAGCCGTGCATCTGTCACAACATCAGAAGTGAAGACTGTCATATCCACAGGGTGATCCATTACCCTTCACTGCAAACCTGTCAATTCATTCTGAGATTCCAGTTGTGACTACATTCCGTTGATAAATATCAGAGACTTTGGCAGAGTAATGGCAAATTGTCCAGCAGAATTTACTTACATTCCCTTTGATAATCCATCTCCCGGCCCAAAGCTATCATCATCACTTACAGACTGCCTTCTAATTTGGACTTTGTCTTTCTCCTCTTTCTCTTCTGCTTCCTCTTTCCCTTTTCTGCGCACTTGCTTGCAGATTAGAGCTTCCCTCATGGCTCAGACAGTAAGGAATCCACTTGCAATGCAGGAGACCTGGGTTTGATCCTTGGGCTGGGAAGATCCCCTGGAGGAGGGGATGGTAACCCACTCCAGTACTCTTGCCTGGAAAATCCCATGGATGGAGGAGCCTGGTGGGCTGCCGTCTATGGGGTCACACAGAGTCGGACACGACTGAAGCGACTTAGCAGCAGCAACACCAGAATATTTAGAGGCTATAAACGTACCCAACCCCCATCTCTCCTTTCAAGACTACTTAGGAATACACATTTGTAATAACATTGGTTCATAAACGAGAAGCTGGGATATCTGATCAGAGCTCCTTCTGCAGGAAGGAGAAAGCTGTACACCAGTAGTTTTGGTGTCTCCCTGGGGGCTCAGAGGGTAAAGAATCTGCCTGCAATGCAGGAGACCTGGGTTCGATCCCTGGGTCAGGAAGATCCCCTGGAGGAGGGCATGGCAAACCACTCCAGAATTCTTCCCTGGAGAATCCCATGGACAGAGGAGCCTGGCGGGCTATAGTCCATGGGGTCACAAAGAATTGGATGGGACTGAGCTATTAACACTTTGGCTTTCTTTCAAGGTTAAGTCATCTGGTGGCAGATCTGATAGGAAAGGTTTTTTTCTTTGGCTGGGGGTGAGATGAGTGAGGGAGAAAGAGAAAAGCCTGGTTAAGATACTGCTTTACTCTTGCCGAACAGACAGCATAAAGGGAATCCCATTTATGGGATATCCCATTCATGGCCATTAAAGAGTAACTGCTTTTTTTTCCTTTTAAGAACAGGAACCTTATTTCATGCACTCATCCTGTGCCCAAGATAGCAATCTCAAAGCAGCAAGAAGTAGTAGGCAGTGAGCAATTCAGATGCAATTTATTTCCCAGACTCAGCTTGTATGTCTGTATCACAGCTTCACTTTAAACCGTTATCGAGTGAGCATATGAACACACATACAGAGTAACACATACAAATAAATCTGTAATGTATGTATTTTCTGATCTCTCTCTTTCCCCTTGCCAGCATCTTCAATGTCAGAGGAAATGAGCTTTAACCCACTGATGGTTTTTGACTGAGATGAAGATGTCTTTTTTATGTTTGCAGAAATCCAATGAGACAAGTACCCTGAGTCAGCTGGGTTGCTCTGAGACCCATCAGAGCATCAGATGCCCCCACGAGAGTTGTAATAACAACGACAGCTGCCATTCAGGGGGTTCTGACTGTGTACCAGGCTCACCGTGGCTTTCATAAAGCTGACTTCCTCCTCGCATCAGCCTTGTGAGATTGGTGGGTGGAGAATGGAATAGTCAGCCAGTGGGAGAGGTTTACCAGCTACACCAAAGAGTCCTAAGGATCAAGAGAAACTGATAAATCTCTCTTTTCTTCCCTGTCTTCCCAATAAAGCTCTTCTTTTCTTCACACAAGTCCTTCTGGATGTCTTTTTGGACATCTGGGTTTGCAAGTCCTAGCTAAATCCACTGGGATGTTTAACTTGGGCAGAGAGACGTGTAGTGTGAGCCTTCATCCCTGTTCTGAAGCCCTTTCTGTATAACTTGCAGAGACAGCTCTGTGGGGCCTGCTTTGGATGCACTGCCTTTCGTAGAGCAAGAACTTGGTCCACATTCAGAAAAGTCAGTTTACTGCTAGTGTCGTTGTTCAGGTGCTGAGTCACACCCGACTCTGTGATCCCAAGGGCTGAAGCACTTCAGGCCACCCTGTCCCTCGCCATCTGCTGGAGTTTGCCCAAGTTCATCCATTGAATCAGTGATACCATCCAACCATCTCATTCTCTGCTGCCCTCTTACCCCATAAACAGTGACAATCATTTATGAATTAAATGAAGAAAAGAAGGTGTCTGTTGGAAGTCAGGCACTTTTCTAGGCATAGAAGTGCTAAGTTCTGCCTGTAATTACGGAGGTGATGGACTAGTAGGTGAATGCATATGATACACAAAGCAAACAGGAAGAAGATAATTATAGAATAGGAAGAACTACGAAGAAAATAAAATTCATGAATGTAATGAGGGGGAGAGGGGTTACTTTGCACTGGGTGGCCCAGAAGACTTCTCCAAGGAGGAACTGAATGAATATGACTTGTGTAGCCCCCTGTCTTACAGCAGGTAAGAACCCTGCACCTGTTGCTATGCTAACAAACAGAAGTGTAATGATTTATTTCTGTTACATTCGTTGGAATTTGCAACCTGGAGGTAGTTATAATTATCCCCATTATTCTCTTCTCTGCAGCTTCCAAGTAATAGAGCAAATGATAAAGCAAAGTGCTTAGAGAAAGCAACTTTATTATTCTTCTTGTATATTGACCTTACTAGAAATCAGAGAAGGGGGTCAGTGCCTGGGTTGAATGCAGACACTGGAATTATTCTCAAGGGGAGTCTTCGTGTGGAGACGTTTCCTTCTGGGATTCTGGGATCTGCTGTGATTCCCTTGGTTTAAATAGTTGGGAGTTGAAACGGACTCATTTCTGGATAATAGTGAAATGGGACCTCTTTTGTGGCATGAGGGCACTCAGGATAACATCCCCTAAGTGAGGCGGGGTTGCTCGGGAAAGCCCAGAACTGCACGGGGAGACCTCTGGACCCAGTCCTGTGCCCTGGGCCCCGACTTGCGGCAGGTGAAGGGCTCCAGGGCTCAGCCCCACAAGGGGTATCTGCTTAAGGCGCTCCCGTCCACGCCCCTCTCTGCCTCCAGGGGCCCACCTTCTCCTGCAGGTTTGGCCCCTTCCCTCGTCACCCATCACATCTGCCATCATCTCCTCTAGGCCCCCAGTGGCTCTCTCCCTTAGGTCCCCCACTGGCTTCACTTGACGCTCTTGGGTCTAGTCATTTTTAAATGTTAGGAACTTCAAGGACTAAAACCAGATCATTTTCTCTTTTGCACACCCTGCACTTTTGGCAATTTCTTAAGTTATGGATGGAGGACTCCTTGGAGCATCCTTGGAGTTGCTTGCTTCTGTAGTCTGTGGACTGGATGAATAATGTGTCTTAGTCTGTGAAGGTGGCTTTACCGAAGTGCCATGGATTGGGTGGCTTATAAACAACAGAAGCCATTCAAAAGGCTCGAAGTCCAAGGTTACAGAGCTGGCATGGCTGAGTTTTAAGGAGGATCTTCTCCCAAGCTGCAGATGTCTGAAGGGCTTGGGAGTTCGGTGGAATCTCTTTTAAAACAACATTAATCCTATTCATGGAGGCTCTAGCTTCATGACTTGGTTACCTCCCAAATACCTCTGAAGACCCACATATTGTGGGTTGGGGGTTTCAACATATTAAAAGTTTGCCATGAAACAAAAACATTCAATCCATAACAGTGTGTCAAAAATAGGTACACACAAAAATACTGTAAATAGTTAAATACTGTTTTGATTACTGGAGTAGGAAATGGCAACCCACTCCAATACTTCTGCCTGGGAAATCTCATGAACAGAGTAGCTAAGCGGGCTACAGTCCATAGGGTCCCAAAGAGTCGGACACGACTGAAGAGACTTCACCCATGTATGCATTGTTTTGATTATAAGATGCAAATTTATTTTAAAGAATAGCTGAATTGATTTTTCCATTGTATATTTTAAAAATCCACAAATAGATCTTTTACCCTATCATGGCCCGTGATAGCTAGCTCATCTAGTAATGTGTCTGCAGATTTGAGAAGGGGGTCTTGAATCGCCACCACCAGGGTGAGGCCTGAGATGGGTGGTTTGGTTGACACCTGCTAACCCCTTGGAGCTCCATAAGTGTTCCTGCCAGTTCAGACCCTTGCTTGTGGGCTCGGGGAGGGGCCAGTGGAGTCAACAGTGCCATGAGCCCTGAGGTAGGTCGAGGCACGTAGAAGCAACCTCTGTAGGCTCTGGCCTCCACTGTTCAGAGGGATAAGCTGGCCTGGGCCCCATTCAGACATCTTTTTCATCTTGGACTTTTGGGGGAGCGCTCAGTTAACAGAGCAAACACAAGGGGATTTTTATGGCCGCTTTCACCAATTTGCATTCATGTGAAGGATTGTGTCGGAGCTGTTTCCATCTCTGCTTGCTCTGTTTATTTAGCATGAGGGTCTGGAACACACAGTCCTGCTGGCTTTTATCAGCTACGCCATCTCATGGTACTACAGGGAGGATCTTTATTATTAGCATAATAAGAGGGAAGTGGGCTGCTTGTGGCAACTGTCTGCCTATTTCTAGAGCTTGCCCAGTGTTATGTACTGGCTGCTAATTAAAGCTCAGCTGACAGCGGCAGGATAGGAAAGGAGGAAGCTGTCCCTGCAAACAGGGCGGGACACTGGGACCCGGCCAGGGCACCTGCTCGGGTCCGAGTTTCCCTGCCAGGGGATGGAGTGTCCCAAGGAGCTTCTGCTCTGTGGGTTTCTTGCTGCCAGAGAACCAAGCAAGCCCGCACTCCCTTCTGGGGAGAGAATGCCCGCGCCTGTCTCTGCTCTTCCCGTCCTCCTTGTTTGGCAGGAGGGGACTCTGCTCCTTTGCTCACCGAGGCATCCCTGCAGGTGCCCAGGACAGGCTCTGAGGGCTGCAGAGAAGGAGGGTTGGAGGGGAAGGGAAGGGGACTGTGCTTCCTCGAGATTGTCTTTAATCTTTGCATTACTGCGGTTTTAAAAGGTTATTGCTCTATGTATCTGATATAAAATATAATAGTGCAAGTATTCAAATAGTTACCAAGTCTGTAAACAAAGTGGACGTTTCCTTTCATGAACCCACCGGATCCCACTTTCTCCTCCAGAGATTGCCATAAGCATCAGTTCTTTCCATTTCTATAACCCATCTGTTTATATATATATATATATCTTTTTTTAACTTTCTTTTTTTTTAATTTTTAAAAATTTTTATTTTTACTTTATTTTGCTTTACAATACTGTATTGGTTTTGCCATACATTGACATGAATCAGCCATGGGTGTACATGGGTGTGCATGAACCCCCCTCCCACCTCCCAGCCCATATCATCTCTCTGGATCATCCCCATGCACCAGCCCCAAGCATCCTGTATCCTGTATCGAACATAGACTGGCAATTCGTATATTACATGATAATATACATGTTTCAATGCTATTCTCCCAAATCCTCCCACCCTCTCCCTCTTCCACAGAGTCCAAAAGTCCGTTCTAAACATCTGTGTCTCTTTTGCTGTCTCGCATACAGGGCTATCATTACCATCTTTCTAAATTCCATATATATGTGTTAGTATACTATATTGGTGTTTTTCTTTCTGGCTTACTTCACTCTGTATAATAGGCTCCAGTTTCATCCACCTCATTAGAACTGATTCAAATGTATTCATCAAAGATGCCACACCAAAAAAAGAAAATACAGGCCAATATCACTGATGAACACAGATGCAAAAATCCTTAACAAAACCCTAGCAATCAGAATCCAACAACACATTAAAAAGATCATACACCATGACCAAGTGGGCTTTATCCCAGGGATGCAAGGATTCTTCAATATCCGCAAATCAATCAATGTAATTCACCACATTAACAAACTGAAAAATAAAAACCATATGATTATCTCAATAGATGCAGAGAAGGCCTTTGACAAAATTCAACATCCATTTATGATTAAAACTCTCCAGAAAGCAGGAATAGAAGGAACATACCTCAACATAATAAAAGCTATATATGACAAACCCACAGCAAACATTATCCTCAATGGTGAAAAATTGAAAGCACTTCCCCTAAAGTCAGGAACAAGACAAGGGTGCCCACTTTCACTGCTACTATTCAACATAGTTCTGGAAGTTTTGGGCACAGCAATCAGAGCAGAAAAAGAAATAAAAGGAATCCAAATTGGAAAAGAAGTAAAACTCTCACTGTTTGCAGATGACATGATCCTCTACATAGAAAACCCTAAAGACTCCTCCAGAAAATTACTAGAGCTAATCAATGAATATAGTAAATTTGCAGGATATAAAATCAACACACAGAAATCCCTTGCATTCCTATACACTAATAATGAGAAAGTAGAAAAAGAAATTAAGGAAACAATTCCATTCACCATTGCAATGAAAAGAATAAAATACTTAGGAATACATCTACCTAAAGAAGCTAAAGACCTATATATAGAAAACTATAAAACACTGATGAAAGAAATCAAAGAGAACACTAATAGATGGAGAAATATACCATGTTCATGGATCGGCAGAATCAATATAGTGAAAATGAGTATACTACCCAAAGCAAACTATAGATTTAATGAAATCCCTATTAAGCTACCAGCGGTATTTTTCACAGAGCTAGAACAAATGATTTCACAATTTGTATGGAAATACAAAAAACCTCGAATAGCCAAAGCAATCTTTAGAAAGAAGAATGGAACTGGAGGAATCAACCTGCCTGACTTCAGGCTCTACTACAAAGCCACAGTCATCAAGACAGTATGGTACTGGCACAAAGACAGAAATATAGATCAATGGAACAAAATAGAAAGCCCAGAGATAAATCCACACACCTATGGACACCTTATCTTCGACAAAGACAAGAATATACAATGGATTAAAGACAATCTCTTTAACAAGTGGTGCTGGGAAAACTGGTCAACCACTTGTGAAAGAATGAAACTAGATCACTTTCTAACACCATACACAAAAATAAACTCAAAATGGATTAAAGATCTAAACGTAAGACCAGAAACTATAAAACTCCTAGAGGAGAACATAGGCAAAACACTCTCCAACATAAATCACAACAGGATCCTCTATGATCCACCTCCCAGAATACTGGAAATAAAAGCAAAAATAAACAAATGGGATCTAATTAAAATTAAAAGCTTCTGCACAACAAAGGAAACTATCATTTCAGTTCAGTTCAGTCGCTCAGTCGTGTCCGACTCTGCGACCCCATGAATCACAGCACTCCAGGCCTCCCTGTCCATCACCAACTCCTGGAATTCACTCAGACTCATGTCCATTGAGTAAGCAAGGTGAAAAGACAGCCTTCGGAATGGGAGAAAATAATAGCAAATGAAGCAACTGACAAACAACTAATCTCAAAAATATACAAGCAACTTATGCAGCTCAATTCCAGAAAAATAAACGACCCAATCAAAAAATGGGCCAAAGAACTAAATAGACATTTCTCCAAAGAAGACATACGGATGGCTAACAAACACATGAAAAGATGGTCAACATCACTCATTATCAGAGAAATGCAAATCAAAACCACAATGAGGTACCATTTCACACCAGCCAGAATGGCTGCGATTCAAAAGTCTACAAGCAATAAATGCTGGAGAGGGTGTGGAGAAAAGGGAACCCTCTTACACTGTTGGTGGGAATGCAAACTAGTACAGCCACTATGGATAACAGTGTGGAGATTCCTTAAAAAATTGCAAATAGAACTGCCTTATGACCCAGCAATCCCACTGCTGGGCATACACACTGAAGAAACCAGAAGTGAAAGAGACACGTGTACCCCAGTGTTCATCGCAGCACTGTTTATAATAGCCAGGACATGGAAACAACCTGGATGCCCATCAGCAGATGAATGGATAAGAAAGCTGTGGTACATATACACAATGGAGTATTACTCAGCCATTAAAAAGTATGTATATATATATATATATATATATATATATCCTTTAAAAGATATGTATAAATAAATTATGCATATATTTTATATAAAAGACATATATATAAATATAATGAAATTTTATATACATACATAAATCATTTTTAATATATGCAGTGGAGTCACACTGTTTATACTGCTTTTTCTAGTTATTATGTCTTGAACATCTTTCCATGAGAGGAAATATGTTATTACATGATGTCCTAACTCATTTGAGATAACTGCTACTGCTACATACCGTTTCCATTATGGATATACATATTATTTATCTGATAATTCTTTTATTCACAGTATTTTTTTTAGGCTTTTGAGGAAGAGTCTGATCAGGACTCTAGCCCGTTATATTTTCTTCTTTTCCTCCTAATTTCTGCTTTTCTTACTTTTCTTCATGTGAGAGGCTGAATGTTTTACCACTAAGCTTTGCTTGGCTCACAGGAAACCTGCTGACAAGGCCCACTTGTGAAAGGCCACCAGAAGGAGCAAACTGGCCCATCTGCTCTGGAGTCTATCTGGAGCCAGGACTTTACTCCCTCCCCTGGTAGTATTGAAGAAGCCTGGGTTTTGACTTGGGGAGGATGGCTCTTTGAGACACCAATTCACCACCTTCTTGGTCTGCTGAATAAAGCCACTATTCTTGGCCCCAACAGTTAATCTCTTGATTTATTGGCTGTCAAGCTTGGACTTGATAACACGAGTACCCCAGTTCTCCTATAGATTGACCTTCTGGTAGGTGGGTCGCATACACCCACACAGAAATAATGAAAACCAAGGTAAAGTGCTCAGTGGCAGTGTGAAGAATGTGCAGTGAACTAAGGGCACAGGCAGGCAAATGCTTAAATAAGTTTAAAACAAGCAACATGCATTGCTCTACACCTTGCTTTTCTAATTTAGCAATACACTCTGGCCATCCTTCCTTGTCGGTGGAGCTAGAACATCTCTTTCTCTTAATAGCTGCAAGGGATTCCACTAAGAGATGCTTTGTAATTTAATTTACTATTGTCTTACTGATGGGCTTGCATGTTGTTTGAGTTGTCACTGAATTAAAAAAAAAAAGGCTTGGATAGTGTGAAATGAAGATATCTCCTGCCATATCAATAAAGAAGAAATGTCCCAGCCACCAGTGATTTCTAGGCTCCAACGAGGGCTCCTAAAACTGCAGTCTAGTAGATGCTGCCATCCCCGCAGTGATTGCTGAGGAGCTGGGGGGATGCAAGAGGCCAGGTGACCGAGGACGCAGGGCCAGCCCCAGATAGCTGAGGTGTGTATGAAAGGAGCGGATCCGGTGAGTCCAGAGGCTCGCATCTTCCCACACATGGGATGCTAAATTCCTTAACTTGATACCGGCTCTTTGATCTTCAGGCTGCCTGCTCCCTTTGCTGCAAACTTGTATACAGTCTGACTTCCCTTCCTACCTCCTTGGAGCAGTTTTCTCAGAGCCACTAAGATGCTGTCAGTATTGGACCCCAGCTCCGAGTCCTAAACATAAATAAAATAAATAAAAAAATAAATATTTAACTATTTAAACAAATACATTTATTAAAATAAATAAATAATATTTAGCATAAAATAACGATCTCTTTTCAGGTTGTGACTCCACTTTTAGTTGACAATAGGCATTCTTGCTGCTTTATCTAAAAACAATGTATATTTCCTAGAGGAAATCCTAGAAGGCTATACACCAAAATGTTACTCTGGTTGTCTGTGAGGTGAAGAATTTTGGAGCATGTTCTCTTTCTACTTTATTGCTTCACTGTTTAAACTGTTTTTGTTTTTTTTTTTACAAGCATGTATAATTTTTATAATTAGAAAATACATGCAAGGCAATATTTCAATGTTTCAAAGACGTACAACTTAATTAAAATTGAGTTTCTGTTTAAATGCTCACGTATTTACAGGACATGCGTGTTTTTGGTTTTCTCGGGATTGTCAGTTGGTAAGTGTTGTTGCGGGGCCCCTGCATTCAGTGCAGGTGTTTTAAGGGGCTCCCTGCTGGATCTTGCGTTGGGGTGGCCAGAAATGTCTTTCCTCTTATTGAAGAATTTCTAGGTACTCATGATCATGGACTCCAAGGAGAAATGCTGAGTTAACTCACTTTTTCTCAGTTTCGAGGCAGAAGGGGAAACAGACTTAAAGGAGGCTTGAGGTCATTTCCTGGCCCGTTCTGGTATGAGGTTGCAGCTGTCCACCTTTGCTTTGTTTTTTTTTTTAAAATAAAATCATTTATTTTTGACTGCACTGGGTCTTCATCACTTCGCATGGGCTTTCTCCAATTGCAGTGAGTCCAGGCTGCTCTTTGGTTGGGGAGCTTGGGCTTCTGATGACAGTGGCTTTCCTTGTTGCAGAGCATAGGCTCAGTAGCTGTGGGGCTTCGGCTTAGTGGCCTCATGGCATGTGAGTTCTTCCCAGACCAGAGATCGAACCTGTGTACCTTGCCTTGGCAGGGTGATTCTTAACCACTGGACCACCAGAGAAGTCCAACTTTTGCTTCTGAGCCATCAGGCTTGGGAGAGGGAAAAGCATCTCTGACCAGATCTCCAAGGGATTTGTGGGAAAAGGGGAGGCAGCCATTCAGTCTCCAGGGTGCTGATCCTTGTTTAGAAATGAGTGTCAGTTGTGAGTTCAGTTCTGTTCAGTCGCTCATTCATGTCCGACTCTTTGCGACCCCATGGACTACAGCATACCAGGCCTCCTTGTCCATCACCAACTCCCTGGAATCTACCCTAATTCATGCCCATTGAGTCGGTGATGCCATCCAACCATCTCATCCTCTGTCGTCCCCTTCTCCTCCTGCCTTCAATCTTTCCCAGCATCAGGGTCTTTTCCAATCAGTCAATTCTTCACATCAGGTGGCCAAAGTACTGGAGTTTCAGCTTCAGCATCAGTCCTTCCAAAGAACACCCAGGGCTGATTTTCTTTAGGATTGTCTGGTTGGATCTCCTTGCAGTCCAACGGACTCTCAAGAGTCTTCTCCAACACCTCAGTTCAAAAGCATCAATTCTTTGGCACTCAGCTTTCCTTATGGTCCAACTCTCACATCCATACATGACCACTGGACAAACCACAGCCTTGACTAGATGGACCTTTGTTGGCAAAGTAATGTCTCTGCTTTTGAATATGCTGTCTAGGTTGGTCATAACTCTCCTTCCAAGGAGTAAGTGTCTTGTAATTTCATGGCTGCAGCCACCATCTGCAGTGATTTTGGAGCCCCTCAAAATAGTCTGTCACTGTTTCCACTGTTTCCCCATCTATTTGCCATGAAGTGATGGGACCAGGTGCCATGATCTTAGTTTTCTGAATGTTGAGTTGTGAAGGGATTTACTAATCTAACAAGAGCTCTCCAGATCCTAGATCTAAAATCCTTTTCCTAAAAAACTGCAATATGCATTCTGAATCAGGACAGAGTCTGTGGGACCGGGTTTATTTTAATGAAAGGTTTGCTCTGCTCCCCAAAGGATGCTGTGGAAAAGTGAGACAGGAGGTGGGGAGTCAGAGTGGACCTGGGACCCAGGCGGGCAGCATTGTCCAAGAGCTGGGGTCTCTGCTACGCTCAGCCACCTATGCTGGGGAGGGGGTGACCCTCTATTGTCCCTGGAATTGGAGGTTGTAGGGGAGGTAACATTTTGTTTCCTCGTCTCACAGCTGATTGATTCGTGCGGTTCAGTGAAGGGGCAGGTGCCCCTCCCAGAGCAGGAAGGGAGAATGGACATCAGGAAGGAGGACCACAGTGGGGAGACATCAAATATCCCTGTAGCAGGCTTTTTTTTTTTCTTTTTCTGGGATTAAAAAAATAATGGCTATAGCAAACAGAGACAAATAATAGCCATCATTTTGATAGTAAGAGTTAGCCTTCAGGCCCTTTGCTTTCTCGTTGGCACTGAAAATAGTCCTGAAAGTGGGACTTCTTGCATGGGTCGGAGCATCCTGCAGCTACAAATAGCAGAGCAGCCAGCCTGATGGGATGGACCTTTAGCCTGACCATCACCTTCTTTGTTTTGTAAGCATTACAGGAGAGAGGAAGGGTGAAAAACATTTGAAGAGTGAATAGCTTTGCTTTCTGACATTCTTTTATTTTGCACAGACTTTTCTCCCAGTGGGGTCAGGTTGACACTGGATGACATCAGGAGATAAAGAAAGCACAGCAATTAACATGAATTAAGCATTTATTTCCCTGGAGAAGGAAATGTCAACCCTCTCCAGTGTTTTGGCCTGGGAAAGCCCATGGGCAGAGGAGCCTGATGGGCTATAGTCCACGGGGTTGCAAAGAGTTGGACATGACTTAGCGACTGAACAACAATAAAAAAGCGTTTATTTCAGAGCCAACACAGATCATTTCAGAGATTTCCCCTTTGTACTCCTCCGTGTTCCCAATAGGGATGGTGCTGACTGTCTTTACAGAAACATTTGGGAATACAGCATAATTAATGTTTGTGCATTAGACCAGACATGGCATTGGAAGCAAAACTTAAAGACAGCATTATTCATGGAAGAGGGAGTCCACTTAGGATGGGAAGATGTGTGAGGCTTGGTGAAACCGTTCTGGATGCAGGTCACTCCAGTACTTTGGTCCTCTGATGCAGAGTTGACACATTGGAAAAGACCCTGATGCTGGGAAAGATTCAGGGCAGGAGAAGAGGGTAACAGAGAATGAGATGGTTCGATGGCATCACCAGCTCAACAGACAAGAGTTTGAGCAAACTCCAGGAGACAGTGAAGGACAGGGAAGCCTGGCATGGTGCAGTCCACAGGGTCGCAGATTTGGACACAACTTAGCGACTGAACAACAGGGCTACATGCTTTAACAGCCTTCTGGTTGCAGAGCTGGACTCCCCTCCATGGTAAGCAGTTTGGGATGCTAGCATCTGAGCCTTTGGAGGAGGCCATGGGGGCACAGCACCTCGGGTCCTTCCTTGGGTGCCCCCCCAGGATCCCAGACTGCAGCGGCAACCTGGAGTCTTTTTCTTGCACAGACAGGGAAGCCCCCTACTCACCCCTCTTGCCCTTGACCTTGTAGGTCCTGGGTTCTGCTCAGACCTCAAGGTGAAAAATCACGTCTGTTCTCCTGATATTTCCCCTGCTTCCTCTGGTGCACTGACATCAGCTTTCTGCTCTACGTGGTTGGGCAGAGCAGGTGCCCCCCAAAAAGCCTTCATTGTGATGAATCATCATCTTAAATTACAGCTGGATGGCCTTTTAAATGACAAAGATTTTTGGTAGTCATTTTTCAGGTTTGGGACTTAGCAGCCCCTTGAGATCAGCAGGGTAGCTTTGATTATGTGCATTTTCTAGATATGGAGAGAAACAGAAGTTCCCCAGAGAGGTTATGTAGCCAGTCCAAAGTCACACAGCCACTGAGTAGCAAAGCACGAAAGCTAACTTGAGTCTGTCTGACTTTAAGTCCACTCTCTGCCTTGTATAACCAGTTACACCACCTTAGGTCTCAACCACACTGTGTCCCTTACAAACGTCTTCATCTTGCAGAACCCTATGACTAGTGGTCAGTATAGAAGCTAACTCAGGAGAGGAGAACTTTGATGTCTAAGGTGTCAGAATTAGGTGGCAACAGCGTCAGGACGTCAGCTCACTTTTTCTGACTAAGCCCCAAGTTCTTCCTTTCTTCTCAGCTTCCCATCAAGGAGGCAAATGCATCTGTACTTTTATGTGTGGTTTAGAGTCAAATATGTGACTGGAAAAGGGACTTTCTCTATGGCATAACCACAGTGATGGCTAATAGAGTTCTAGTGATACAGCAAGCACTCTTTTGTGTGTGTGTGTAATTCCCCATTTAATTTAATCTTTGCCACAAACCTATGGAATGTGTTCTATTGTTGCTGTTTCGTTGCTAAGTTGTGTTTGACTCTTGGCGACCCCATGGATGGCAGCACGCCAGACTTCCCTGTCCTTCGCATCTGGTGGCCAAAGTATTGGAGCTTCAGCTTCAGTATCAGTTCTTCCAGTGAATATTCAGGACTGATTTCCTTTAGGATGGACTGGTCTGATCTCCTTGCAGTCCAAGGGACTCTCAAGAGTCTACTCCAGCACTACAATTTAAAAGCATCAATTCTTCAGCACTCAGCCTTCTTTATGGTTCAACTCTCACATCCATACATGACTATTAGAAAAACCATAGCTTTGACTAGACAGACCTTTGTTGACAAAGGGATGTCTCTGTTTTTTAAGATGCTATCTAGATTTGTCATAGCTTTTCTTCCAAGGAACAAGTGTTTTTAAATTTCATGGCTACATTCATCATCCACAGTGATTTTAGAGACCAAGAAAATTGGAATGGTGGGACTGGATGTCATGATATTCATTTTCTGAATGTAGAGCTTTAAGCTGGCTTCCCTGGTGGCTCAGATGGTAAAGCATCTGCCTGCAATGCAGGAGACCCGGGTTCGATTCCTGGGTTGGGAAGATCCCCTGGAGAAGGAAATAGCAATCTACTCCAGCACTCTTGCCTGGAAAATCCCATGGATGGAGGAGCCTGATAGGCTACAGTCCATGGGGTCGCAAAGAGTTGGACACAACTGAGCAACTTCACTTCACTTTTGAAGAGCTTTAAGCCAACATATTCACTCTCCTCTTTCATTTTCATCAAGAGGCTCTTTAGTTTCTCTTTGCTTTCTGCTATTAGGATGGTATCATCTGCATATTTGAGGCTGTTGATAATTCTTCTGGCAGTCTTGATTCCAGCTTGTGATTCATCCAGCCTGGCATTTGTGTTCTGTAGTTATAACCATTAACAGTGAGAATCTGAAGACACTGAGGCTCAAAGAGGCTAAATAACTGCCCGAGGACACACAGCATAGAGACAATACTTGACTGCAGGTTTGCCTGCTTTGGGGCTTCTCAAATGGCACTAGTGGTAAAGATGCAAGAGACTCAGATTTGATCCCTGGGTTGGGAAGATCTCCTGGAGAAGGAAATGGCTCCTCCCTCCAGTATTCTTGCAGGAAGAATCAGATGGGCAGAGGAGCCTGGTGGGCTACAGTCCATGGGGTTGCCAAGAGTCAGACAGGACTGAGTGAGCATCATCATCATTGCCTGCTTCTGTCTTTTATTTATCAATATGCAAGGCATTTTCAGGTTGAGAGGAGTTTATCCCGTGGTAGACATGGATAGCTTTCGGAGGCTGATCCCTTCTTGACAATGCTACCTGGTTATCTGGCTAGCAGGAGCGCCACCCTGATCAGAGCCCTTGAACAGCTCCTCTTGGCTCAAGCGATGAGGCCTGGAGAGGGATTTGGCTTATTGGGTGTCAGATGCATGGCCTACATCAGCACAACTAACCTCTTAGCAGCGCAGAGAAGGGAGATTTTATTAATATCATTATAGCAGTCAAGAAATGGAAGCCTAAAGGTGCCGTGTCAGCTGCCACAGCCAAGAAGCCAGTGACTGTTGTGTCCAAGATTTGAGCATCTCTGTCATCCCAGTCCTCAGTGAGGGTCTCAGACTTAAGTGGGACCCCATCTCCCACCATTATGTCCAGGCCTGAAACACATAGTAGGCACTCAAAAGAGAGCTATGACGTGAATGCATGAAACAAGGCCCCCTGTGATTTCAGACTTCTCCTGAAGGTTTTGAGGGAGTGGGCAGGGGAGGTGGTTCTTGGCCTCTTCCCCAGGTCCCTGGCAACATCTTCACATAATCCAGACCCCAGACTTGGCAGCCTCAACAAGCGCAGTGTGCTTTCACACACAGAAAATACACGCAGTGTATTTCCCCACCTTTAGGGGAATTCTGTAGCAGCTTCAGAGAGGAAGCGTGCGTCTTCACATTGTTGCACATCCGTTGTGTTCTCGGGGGTGTTTGGACAGTTTTCTGCCATGGAGGAGAGAGGACGCCGATCCCACATCCAAGTCTGCATCTAACATTTTCAGAGCAAACAGGAAGAGAGATGATAAATACTTCAAAGTCGGAATGCAACTCTTATAGCACTACAGCCTTACAAATGGACCAGCACGGCTGCAAATCTCCTCGATGAGTTCATTAAGGTGATTCATAAAAACAGAAGATTCATCCTTGTCGGCCAGGGTTGGGCAGGATGGATCACCAGTGGGCATATTCTCACACCTGTTCTTAGGACTTCCAAGATCACAGCTGACATTTATTTCTAATAAGTCACGGGGAATAGATGAGGTAGTTTACCTGTGCCAGAAGACAGAAAAAATATTCTTTATTTTTCCAAAAAGCATATCCTTTTTTCTGGGCTTATAATAGATAAGCCCCTTGGGAAAGGAGGCATTCTATAAAAAAGCCCAAGATACAGCTTGCCTTGGGGAATCAACACGAGTTGAGAGGAGGCCATGGCTAGGGGGCCTTTTACTATGAGGCTGCTTGGAGCTAGTCTCCAAGGAGGGAAGAAGGATCACTCCGTTTGCAGCTATCAATGCAGGGCCAAGCAAATCATGGTTTTTAAAATGTCTGAAAGGAGGCTTTTGCTCAGGTAGCCACCTCATGTCCAGGAAAGGTTGTGCTGTCTGTATGTGTGTTTGTGTGTGTATAAGCGTATGTGTGTAATTGTGTGTGTGTCCTTCCTTTATCTTGACCACGCTTCACACACTCCTGTGTCTGGTTTCTTCTTTAACCTGGCTTTTGGCAGCTGGCTTGGAATCACACCTGCCTGGTGGGCTAATGTACACCATTCTGGGGGCTTGCAGGAAGTCAGAAGAACAGAAGGCAGGAACCCCAAGTTTATAGTGCACAGGGGTGATAGAGAAGCATGAAGTGGGATGCCCTTGCAATCTTGGTGGGACCTCTGTCCTCTCTGTATCCATAGAAGTAGCTGTGTACGTAGCAATTTGTCTCCACGTTTACTCTACAGGAGCGGCAGGAGGCTTGGGTTCTGTCCCTGGGTCTGGAAGATCTCCTGGAGGAGGGCATGGCAACCCTCTCCAGTATTCTTGCCTGGAGAATTCCATGGACAGAAGAGCCTCATGGGCTACAGTCCATAGGGTCGCAATGAATCAGACTGGACTGAGCAACTCAGCATGCACGCATGCATGCACATAGGCAAAGAATGAGGTATGTAATACTGTTTGTTAAAAGACTAGAAAGAAATGGAATGGCCGGTCATATGTAACTGCTAAGGAAATTATGGTTTAATCATCCTGTGGACTACTATACAGCGGCTGAAAAGAAGGAAAGCCTGTATATGCCGAGTCTGAAACCATTTCCAAGTTGCAGAACAATGTGTATCAGAAAGAAGGAAAGAAACAGACAAACATGCATGCCTCTGTTTATTCATCCCTCCTGGGGCCCCTCTGATTCCTTTACAGCTCCTTGCCTTGGGCTGAAGGTGTGGAAGGCAGGTGGATCCATCCTCTGGCTGAGGGCTGTCCTCTGACCCCTGGTGTTGCTGAGCCAAGGGGCAGGGCAAGCTGCAAGGGTGGTGCTTGGCTGCCTCAGAAGCAGCTCTGGACCGATGATGGGCAGCGAGTCTTCATGCTCCGCTTGTAGCTCTTCGACGGGGGTGACTCCGGGGCACAGGCTCCATGCCAGTCCCGGTGCTCCCGCTGCCCCCAGAGGTGACCCAGCTTGACGGCGCCCTTTTATCACCTCCCTTCTTTCCTTCCTTCCTCCCCACCTCCTTCCTTCCTCCCTTCAGCTCACCTCACTCTCTCCCTAATTCGTTTCCTGGAATCACCTTCCAAATAAACTAGAAAAAAGTGTCATACCCAGGAAGAAGTACCCTTAAGGAAGTGTTCTCAAGTATTTCATGCTCAAAAACACAGCAGAGGCGTTTCTCATGTTAAAAAACATTGATACTGTGAGAAGTTCATACCCCCACCCCCTGCCCCAGGAGACCTGGAGCCACCTCCTAGAAGTCCCAGCTTGAGCGGTGTCAGAGCCTGTTATAAGGACTTTCGCAGGGAAGATCCTCCCCAGGGCTAGGTTCTTATTTCAGCTCCTGCTGTCTTAATCCTTAGCTGTAAAGTTCTGCT
Organism: Oryx dammah; assembly: GCF_014754425.2. Taxonomy (NCBI): domain Eukaryota; kingdom Metazoa; phylum Chordata; class Mammalia; order Artiodactyla; family Bovidae; genus Oryx; species Oryx dammah. Next base: position 3,674,006 of record NW_024070210.1, read on the forward strand.
CCTTCGATCTGGCCTCCAACGTAAAGCTCTCTAAATGCAAGCTTTTGTGGTGTGAACTTCTCTTCCTCTGAAGGGATATTCAGGTGAAAAAAAAGAAAAACGCCAAATCGGTTTTCCAAGTAAATCTTTCCACAGTGATTTATTTCCCTGGGAAAGGTTTAAGCTCAAATGTCATTTCTGGCTCTCATTGTGAGCTCTCTTTGAGCTGAAGGGCTGAGGGCAAAGAACTCAGGCCCAGGGTTACCCCGTGGGGCTGAGTCTGATGCCAGATTCAACCATTTGGGCACGCTGAGCTCTGTGAAGGTTAGAGACTGGGGCTTGGTGCAGAGCATAAGCCATCTGGGGGCAAGACGTTTCTAGGGGTGCAGGACATGGTACCTGGGGTCTCACAGGGTGTTGCCCAGGTGAGCTTAAGGACTCTTAGCTACCCCAGTACTAGCTCTGAAAGTGAAAGTGTGAGTCACTCAGTCATGTCTGACTCTTTGCAACCCATGGAATAGCCCACCAGGCTCCTTGTCCATGGGATTCTCCAGGCAAGAATACTGGAGTGGGGTGCCATTTCCTCCTCTGGGGGATATTCCCGACCCAGGGATCGAACCCGGGTCTCCTGCTCGGCAGGCAGATTCTTTACCATCTGAGCCTCCGGGGACACCCCGAGGAAGCAGCTAAGGGCTTCTGCACGGTGTTCAAACCTCTCATCAGGCCGTTTCCGAGAATGGCCCAGCTTTGTCTGCTGCCCTCCTTGTCAGTGAGCAGTGGCTCCTTTCTCCAGAGAGCTCCACCCAGTGGAGACCCTTGGATGGAAAAGGTGGGACTGTGAAATACCTGGGGCCAGGGTGGCCTTTTAGACAAGATCCTGCGGGAACCTGACTAGCGAGGCTCAGAAGCTTGCTGACCTTTTGGGGAAGAGGCCACTCATTCCTCTCCATCTTGGGGAGCTCTGTACCAAGGTCACAGGACAAAAATCTCTGGAACTGATCAAGCCCCCTAGCAGTGGTTGCCATGAGCCTCCGGATCTAAACTGGCCAGGGCCTGACCCCATATTAGGTAAAATCTATTACTCACTCTATGGTGTCTAACCAACCACCTACTGCCACCGTTCCAGTAGGTGTTTTCTCTGTCTTGAGGCTATAAAATTCGGCTGCTAGCCTGTGAAAGGGTTCCCCTCCCCTAGTCTAACGGTGTCTCCCACTCGAGTAAACTTCATTCTCCTCTCATTTCTGCCTCATGTCTGGAAATTATTTTCCAACCCACACACAAACCATGACACATCTCTGTCTTCAGGTTTTACAGTCTTTGCAGTAAGGACCCTTCCAACTGAAAATGAATAGGCCCAGGAAGTCCTGCTGCATGGCAAGGGTCAAGTGCCTGTGAACAGCACACTGCCTCAGGGAGTGGGGGTGTTGGGGTGTTCCGTGGTGGCCTCTTAGAATCAGCAATGGTTTACCAAAGGGGCATCTCAGCCCCGGATACCTCACCCCTCCTTCTACCCTGATGCTTGCGTGTGTGATGTGTGTGAGGATGAATGCATGGTGTGCAAAACAGTGAAGGAGGGGCAGGAACTCCTACCTGAAAAGGACAAGTTGCCTCTACTGGGTCCTCTCCCATTGTTGACAGCAGGTAGCGGGTGGGGCTGGGGCTGGGGAGCAGCCCTCTATGTGGAGTCCTGGGCTTATCTGTTAATTTCAATCCAGATGGAATCAGGTGGCTCAGTGGTAAAGAATCTGCCTGCCAAAGCGGAAGACAAAGGAGATGCAGGTTCTATCTCTGGGGCGGGAAGGTCCCCTGGAGGAGGAAAAGACAACCCATTCCAGTGTTCTTGCCTGGAAAATCCCATGGACAGAGGAGCGGGTGGGCTACAGTCCACGGGGTCGCAAAGAGTCGGACACGACTTAGCCACTGAGCACAAGCAGGAGCTTAAAAACATGCTCCCATGGGGGACACCTGCCTGGCTTTCAGGGGCCTGAGGCTTTGAGCCTCCACCCTGGCCTGTGTCGTCATT